>NW_028135737.1:0-271429 GCF_964662115.1 Mustela nivalis | reverse complement strand
GGTTTGGGCAGAACGCTCGTGAGAATTGGCCGGCGTAGGGCAGCCCTGCGGACAGCCCTGCTCTCCATGGCCCAGGGCCCTTTATCGCCCAGGGCCCTTTCTCGCCCAGGGCTTGTTGCTGCCGCCCAGAAATGGCACGGAAAAGAAGCGGCCCAACTGGGCACGCCGGCGCAGTGGAGTGTTCCCGGCTCAGAGTTGAAGGACGGGTGGTGGACTGGTGTGCGCCTCCGTCTTTCAGGTAGATGGGGCGGCAAAGGATGGGGATGACCTCATTTTGGTGAACAGGTTTATCTCACTCTGAGGGTTGTCCGAAGCACCAGGGGACGCCGATGCAGACTGCGTGGTTGGGAGATGCGTGGCTGCGGGACTAAGGGTTTCCAATATGGAGGCCATGAGGGACAGGACCCCGGAAGCAGAAGGTTGGGGAGGCAGGTGACCGTTCCAATCCGGACTTCGTGATGGGCCTGGCCCTATGGTAGAGCGCCAGGGATGGGACCCCCGCAGGTCGAGGATCCACGGGCGTTGTCCTCGCTGCATTCCATCTTGTGGATTGCCTCCTGGCGGTGATCGGTTGCGGACACTCACAATGCCCTTCAAGGCCCCGGGGGGGGTCGGCCCAGCAGACGTGCAGAGCCCGAATGACTTCGCCGGGCGTTTTCCGGCCAATTCTCACGAGCGTTCTGCCCAAACCAGAATTGGTTTGGGCAGAACGCTCGTGAGAATTGGCCGGCGTAGGGCAGCCCTGCGGACAGCCCTGCTCTCCATGGCCCAGGGCCCTTTCTCGCCCAGGGCTTGTTGCTGCCGCCCCGAAATGGCACGGAAAAGAAGCGGCCCACCTGGGCACGCCGGCGCAGTGGAGCTTTCCCGGAGCAGAGTTGAAGGACGGGTGGTGGCCTGGTGTGCGCCTCCGTCTTTCGGGTAGATTGGGCGGTCAAGGATGGGGATGACCTCATTTTGGTCATACAGGTTTATCACACTCTGAGCGTTGTCTGAAGCACCAGGAGGCGCCGATGGAGACTGCGTGGTTGGGAGATGCGTGGCTGCGGGACTAAGGGTTTCCAATATGGAGGCCATGAGGGACAGGACCCCGGAAGCGGAAGGTTGGGGAAGCAGGCGAGCGTTCCAGACCGGACTTTGTGATGGGCCAGGCCCCATGGTAGACCGCCAGGGATGGGACCCCCGCAGGTCGAGGATCCACGGGCGTTGTCCTCGCTGCATTCCATCTTGTGGAGCGCCTCCTGGCGGCGATCCGGTGCGGACACTCACAATGCCCTTCAAGGCCCCGGGGTGAGGCGGCCCAGCAGACGTGCAGCGCCCGAATGACTTCGCCAGGCGTTTTCCGGCCAATTCTCACGAGCGTTCTGCCCAAACCAGGATTGGTTTGGGCAGAACGCCCGTGAGAATTGGCCGGCGTAGGTCAGCCCTGCGGACAGCCCTGCTCTCCATGGCCCAGGGCCCTTTATCGCCCAGGGCCCTTTCTCGCCCAGGGCTTGTTGCTGCCGCCCCGAAATGGCACGGAAAAGAAGCGGCCCACCTGGGCACGCCGGCGCAGTGGAGCGTTCCCGGAGCAGAGTTGAAGGACGGGTGGTGGCCTGGTGTGCGCCTCCGTCTTTCGGGTAGATCGGGCGGTCAAGGATGGGGATGACCTCATTTTGGTCATACAGGTTTATCACACTCTGAGCGTTGTCTGAAGCACCAGGAGGCGCCGATGGAGACTGCGTGGTTGGGAGATGCGTGGCTGCGGGACTAAGGGTTTCCAATATGGAGGCCATGAGGGACAGTACCCCGGAAGCGGAAGGTTGGGGAAGCAGGCGAGCGTTCCAGACCGGACTTTGTGATGGGCCAGGCCCCATGGTAGACCGCCAGGGATGGGACCCCCGCAGGTCGAGGATCCACGGGCGTTGTCCTCGCTGCATTCCATCTTGTGGAGTGCCTCCTGGCGGTGATCCGGTGGGGACACTCACAATGCCCTTCAAGGCCCCGGGGTGGGGCGGCCCAGCAGACGTGCAGCGCACGAATGACTTCGCCAGGCGTTTTCCGGCCAATTCTCACGAGCGTTCTGCCCAAACCAGGATTGGTTTGGGCAGAACGCTCGTGAGAATTGGCCGGCATAGGTCAGCCCTGCGGACAGCCCTGCTCTCCATGGCCCAGGGCCCTTTCTCGCCCAGGGCCCTTTCTCGCCCAGGGCTTGTTGCTGCCGCCCAGAAATGGCACGGAAAAGAAGCGGCCCAACTGGGCACGCCGGCGCAGTGGAGTGTTCCCGGCTCAGAGTTGAAGGACGGGTGGTGGACTGGTGTGCGCCTCCGTCTTTCGGATAGTTGGGGCGGCAAAGGATGGGGATGACCTCATTTTGGTGAACAGGTTTATCTCACTCTGAGGGTGGTCCGAAGCACCAGGGGACGCCGATGCAGACTGCGTGGTTGGGAGATGCGTGGCTGCGGAACTAAGGGTTTCCAATATGGAGGCCATGAGGGACAGGACCCCGGAAGCAGAAGGTTGGGGAGGCAGGTGAGCGTTCCCAACCGGACTTCGTGATGGGCCTGGCCCTATGGTAGAGCGCCAGGATGGGACCCCCGCAGGTCGAGGATCCACGGGCGTTGTTCTCGCTGCATTCCATCTTGTGGATTGCCTCCTGGCGGTGATCGGTTGCGGACACTCACAATCCCCTTCAAGGCCCCGGGGGGGTCGGCCCAGCAGACGTGCAGCGCCCGAATGACTTCGCCGGGCGTTTTCCGGCCAATTCTCACGAGCGTTCTGCCCAAACCAGGATTGGTTTGGGCAGAACGCTCGTGAGAATTGGCCGGCGTAGGTCAGCCCTGCGGACAGCCCTGCTCTCCATGGCCCAGGGCCCTTTATCGCCCAGGGCCCTTTCTCGCCCAGGGCTTGTTGCTGCCGCCCAGAAATGGCACGGAAAAGAAGCGGCCCAACTGGGCACGCCGGCGCAGTGGAGTGTTCCCGGCTCAGAGTTGAAGGACGGGTGGTGGACTGGTGTGCGCCTCCGTCTTTCAGGTAGATGGGGCGGCAAAGAATGGGGATGACCTCATTTTGGTCATACAGGTTTATCTCACTCTGAGGGTGGTCCGAAGCACCAGGGGACGCCGATGCAGACTGCGTGGTTGGGAGATGCGTGGCTGCGGGACTACAGGTTTCCAATATGGAGGCCATGAGGGACAGGACCCCGGAAGCAGAAGGTTGGGGAGGCAGGTGAGCGTTCCAAACCGGACTTCGTGATGGGCGTGGCCCTATGGTAGAGCGCCAGGGATGAGACCCCCGCAGGTCGAGGATCCACGGGCGTTGTCCTCGCTGCATTCCATCTTGTGGATTGCCTCCTGGCGGTGATCGGTTGCGGACACTCACAATGCCCTTCAAGGCCCCGGGGGGGTCGGCCCAGCAGACGTGCAGCGCCCGAATGACTTCGCCGGGCGTTTTCCGGCCAATTCTCACGAGCGTTCTGCCCAAACCAGGATTGGTTTGGGTAGAACGCTCGTGAGAATTGGCCGGCGTAGGGCAGACCTGCGGACAGCCCTGCTCTCCATGGCCCAGGGCCCTTTCTCGCCCAGGGCTTGTTGCTGCCGCCCCGAAATGGCACGGAAAAGAAGCGGCCCACCTGGGCACGCCGGCGCAGTGGAGCGTTCCCGGAGCAGAGTTGAAGGACGGGTGGTGGCCTGGTGTGCGCCTCCGTCTTTCGGGTAGATCGGGCGGTCAAGGATGGGGATGACCTCATTTTGGTCATACAGGTTTATCACACTCTGAGCGTTGTCTGAAGCACCAGGAGGCGCCGATGGAGACTGCGTGGTTGGGAGATGCGTGGCTGCGGGACTAAGGGTTTCCAATATGGAGGCCATGAGGGACAGTACCCCGGAAGCGGAAGGTTGGGGAAGCAGGCGAGCGTTCCAGACCGGACTTTGTGATGGGCCAGGCCCCATGGTAGACCGCCAGGGATGGGACCCCCGCAGGTCGAGGATCCACGGGCGTTGTCCTCGCTGCATTCCATCTTGTGGAGTGCCTCCTGGCGGTGATCCGGTGGGGACACTCACAATGCCCTTCAAGGCCCCGGGGTGGGGCGGCCCAGCAGACGTGCAGCGCCCGAATGACTTCGCCAGGCGTTTTCCGGCCAATTCTCACGAGCGTTCTGCCCAAACCAGGATTGGTTTGGGCAGAACGCTCGTGAGAATTGGCCGGCGTAGGTCAGCCCTGCGGACAGCCCTGCTCTCCATGGCCCAGGGCCCTTTCTCGCCCAGGGCCCTTTCTCGCCCAGGGCTTGTTGCTGCCGCCCAGAAATGGCACGGAAAAGAAGCGGCCCAACTGGGCACGCCGGCGCAGTGGAGTGTTCCCGGCTCAGAGTTGAAGGACGGGTGGTGGACTGGTGTGCGCCTCCGTCTTTCGGATAGATGGGGCGGCAAAGGATGGGGATGACCTCATTTTGGTGAACAGGTTTATCTCACTCTGAGGGTGGTCCGAAGCACCAGGGGACGCCGATGCAGACTGCGTGGTTGGGAGATGCGTGGCTGCGGAACTAAGGGTTTCCAATATGGAGGCCATGAGGGACAGGACCCCGGAAGCAGAAGGTTGGGGAGGCAGGTGAGCGTTCCCAACCGGACTTTGTGATGGGCCTGGCCCTATGGTAGAGCGCCAGGATGGGACCCCCGCAGGTCGAGGATCCACGGGCGTTGTTCTCGCTGCATTCCATCTTGTGGATTGCCTCCTGGCGGTGATCGGTTGCGGACACTCACAATCCCCTTCAAGGCCCCGGGGGGGTCGGCCCAGCAGACGTGCAGCGCCCGAATGACTTCGCCGGGCGTTTTCCGGCCAATTCTCACGAGCGTTATGCCCAAACCAGGATTGGTTTGGGCAGAACGCTCGTGAGAATTGGCCGGCGTAGGTCAGCCCTGCGGACAGCCCTGCTCTCCATGGCCCAGGGCCCTTTATCGCCCAGGGCCCTTTCTCGCCCAGGGCTTGTTGCTGCCGCCCAGAAATGGCACGGAAAAGAAGCGGCCCAACTGGGCACGCCGGCGCAGTGGAGTGTTCCCGGCTCAGAGTTGAAGGACGGGTGGTGGACTGGTGTGCGCCTCCGTCTTTCAGGTAGATGGGGCGGCAAAGGATGGGGATGACCTCATTTTGGTCATACAGGTTTATCTCACTCTGAGGGTGGTCCGAAGCACCAGGGGACGCCGATGCAGACTGCGTGGTTGGGAGATGCGTGGCTGCGGGACTAAGGGTTTCCAATATGGAGGCCATGAGGGACAGGACCCCGGAAGCAGAAGGTTGGGGAGGCAGGTGAGCGTTCCAAACCGGACTTCGTGATGGGCGTGGCCCTATGGTAGAGCGCCAGGGATGGGACCCCCGCAGGTCGAGGATCCACGGGCGTTGTCCTCGCTGCATTCCATCTTGTGGATTGCCTCCTGGCGGTGATCGGTTGCGGACACTCACAATGCCCTTCAAGGCCCCGGGGGGGTCGGCCCAGCAGACGTGCAGCGCCCGAATGACTTCGCCGGGCGTTTTCCGGCCAATTCTCACGAGCGTACTGCCCAAACCAGGATTGGTTTGGGCAGAACGCTCGTGAGAATTGGCCGGCGTAGGGCAGCCCTGCGGACAGCCCTGCTCTCCATGGCCCAGGGCCCTTTCTCGCCCAGGGCTTGTTGCTGCCGCCCCGAAATGGCACGGAAAAGAAGCGGCCCACCTGGGCACGCCGGCGCAGTGGAGCGTTCCCGGAGCAGAGTTGAAGGACGGGTGGTGGCCTGGTGTGCGCCTCCGTCTTTCGGGTAGATCGGGCGGTCAAGGATGGGGATGACCTCATTTTGTCATACAGGTTTATCACACTCTGAGCGTTGTCTGAAGCACCAGGAGGCGCCGATGGAGACTGCGTGGTTGGGAGATGCGTGGCTGCGGGACTAAGGGTTTCCAATATGGAGGCCATGAGGGACAGGACCCCGGAAGCGGAAGGTTGGGGAAGCAGGCGAGCGTTCCAGACCGGACTTTGTGATGGGCCAGGCCCCATGGTAGACCGCCAGGGATGGGACCCCCGCAGGTCGAGGATCCACGGGCGTTGTCCTCGCTGCATTCCATCTTGTGGAGTGCCTCCTGGCGGCGATCCGGTGCGGACACTCACAATGCCCTTCAAGGCCCCGGGGTGGGGCGGTCCAGCAGACGTGCAGCGCCTGAATGACTTCGCCAGGCGTTTTCCGGCCAATTCTCACGAGCGTTCTGCCCAAACCAGGATTGGTTTGGGCAGAACGCTCGTGAGAATTGGCCGGCGTAGGTCAGCCCTGCGGACAGCCCTGCTCTCCATGGCCCAGGGCCCTTTCTCGCCCAGGGCCCTTTCTCGCCCAGGGCTTGTTGCTGCCGCCCAGAAATGGCACGGAAAAGAAGCGGCCCAACTGGGCACACCGGTGCAGTGGAGTGTTCCCGGCTCAGAGTTGAAGGACGGGTGGTGGACTGGTGTGCGCCTCCGTCTTTCG
The DNA here is from genome assembly GCF_964662115.1 of Mustela nivalis. Classification (NCBI taxonomy): domain Eukaryota; kingdom Metazoa; phylum Chordata; class Mammalia; order Carnivora; family Mustelidae; genus Mustela; species Mustela nivalis. The sequence continues at coordinate 264,971 of NW_028135737.1, read as the reverse complement.
GATAGATGGGGCGGCAAAGGATGGGGATGACCTCATTTTGGTGAACAGGTTTATCTCACTCTGAGGGTGGTCCGAAGCACCAGGGGACGCCGATGCAGACTGCGTGGTTGGGAGATGCGTGGCTGCGGAACTAAGGGTTTCCAATATGGAGGCCATGAGGGACAGGACCCCGGAAGCAGAAGGTTGGGGAGGCAGGTGAGCGTTCCCAACCGGACTTTGTGATGGGCCTGGCCCTATGGTAGAGCGCCAGGATGGGACCCCCGCAGGTCGAGGATCCACGGGCGTTGTTCTCGCTGCATTCCATTGTGGATTGCCTCCTGGCGGTGATCGGTTGCGGACACTCACAATCCCCTTCAAGGCCCCGGGGGGGTCGGCCCAGCAGACGTGCAGCGCCCGAATGACTTCGCCGGGCGTTTTCCGGCCAATTCTCACGAGCGTTCTGCCCAAACCAGGATTGGTTTGGGCAGAACGCTCGTGAGAATTGGCCGGCGTAGGTCAGCCCTGCGGACAGACCTGCTCTCCATGGCCCAGGGCCCTTTATCGCCCAGGGCCCTTTCTCGCCCAGGGCTTGTTGCTGCCGCCCAGAAATGGCACGGAAAAGAAGCGGCCCAACTGGGCACGCCGGCGCAGTGGAGTGTTCCCGGCTCAGAGTTGAAGGACGGGTGGTGGACTGGTGTGCGCCTCCGTCTTTCAGGTAGATGGGGCGGCAAAGGATGGGGATGACCTCATTTTGGTCATACAGGTTTATCTCACTCTGAGGGTTGTCCGAAGCACCAGGGGACGCCGATGCAGACTGCGTGGTTGGGAGATGGGTGGCTGCGGGACTAAGGGTTTCCAATATGGAGGCCATGAGGGACAGGACCCCGGAAGCAGAAGGTTGGGGAGGCAGGTGAGCGTTCCAAACCGGACTTCGTGATGGGCCTGGCCCTATGGTAGAGCGCCAGGGATGGGACCCCCGCAGGTCGAGGATCCACGGGCGTTGTCCTCGCTGCATTCCATCTTGTGGATTGCCTCCTGGCGGTGATCGGTTGCGGACACTCACAATGCCCTTCAAGGCCCCGGGGGGGTCGGCCCAGCAGACGTGCAGCGCCCGAATGACTTCGCCGGGCGTTTTCCGGCCAATTCTCAAGAGCGTACTGCCCAAACCAGGATTGGTTTGGGCAGAACGCTCGTGAGAATTGGCCGGCGTAGGGCAGCCCTGCGGACAGCCCTGCTCTCCATGGCCCAGGGCCCTTTCTCGCCCAGGGCTTGTTGCTGCCGCCCCGAAATGGCACGGAAAAGAAGCGGCCCACCTGGGCACGCCGGCGCAGTGGAGCGTTCCCGGAGCAGAGTTGAAGGACGGGTGGTGGCCTGGTGTGCGCCTCCGTCTTTCGGGTAGATCGGGCGGTCAAGGATGGGGATGACCTCATTTTGTCATACAGGTTTATCACACTCTGAGCGTTGTCTGAAGCACCAGGAGGCGCCGATGGAGACTGCGTGGTTGGGAGATGCGTGGCTGCGGGACTAAGGGTTTCCAATATGGAGGCCATGAGGGACAGGACCCCGGAAGCGGAAGGTTGGGGAAGCAGGCGAGCGTTCCAGACCGGACTTTGTGATGGGCCAGGCCCCATGGTAGACCGCCAGGGATGGGACCCCCGCAGGTCGAGGATCCACGGGCGTTGTCCTCGCTGCATTCCATCTTGTGGAGTGCCTCCTGGCGGCGATCCGGTGCGGACACTCACAATGCCCTTCAAGGCCCCGGGGTGGGGCGGCCCAGCAGACGTGCAGCGCCCGAATGACTTCGCCGGGCGTTTTCCGGCCAATTCTCACGAGCGTTCTGCCCAAACCAGGATTGGTTTGGGCAGAACGCTCGTGAGAATTGGCCGGCGTAGGTCAGCCCTGCGGACAGACCTGCTCTCCATGGCCCAGGGCCCTTTATCGCCCAGGGCCCTTTCTCGCCCAGGGCTTGTTGCTGCCGCCCAGAAATGGCACGGAAAAGAAGCGGCCCAACTGGGCACGCCGGCGCAGTGGAGTGTTCCCGGCTCAGAGTTGAAGGACGGGTGGTGGACTGGTGTGCGCCTCCGTCTTTCAGGTAGATGGGGCGGCAAAGGATGGGGATGACCTCATTTTGGTCATACAGGTTTATCTCACTCTGAGGGTTGTCCGAAGCACCAGGGGACGCCGATGCAGACTGCGTGGTTGGGAGATGGGTGGCTGCGGGACTAAGGGTTTCCAATATGGAGGCCATGAGGGACAGGACCCCGGAAGCAGAAGGTTGGGGAGGCAGGTGAGCGTTCCAAACCGGACTTCGTGATGGGCCTGGCCCTATGGTAGAGCGCCAGGGATGGGACCCCCGCAGGTCGAGGATCCACGGGCGTTGTCCTCGCTGCATTCCATCTTGTGGATTGCCTCCTGGCGGTGATCGGTTGCGGACACTCACAATGCCCTTCAAGGCCCCGGGGGGGTCGGCCCAGCAGACGTGCAGCGCCCGAATGACTTCGCCGGGCGTTTTCCGGCCAATTCTCACGAGCGTACTGCCCAAACCAGGATTGGTTTGGGCAGAACGCTCGTGAGAATTGGCCGGCGTAGGGCAGCCCTGCGGACAGCCCTGCTCTCCATGGCCCAGGGCCCTTTCTCGCCCAGGGCTTGTTGCTGCCGCCCCGAAATGGCACGGAAAAGAAGCGGCCCACCTGGGCACGCCGGCGCAGTGGAGCGTTCCCGGAGCAGAGTTGAAGGACGGGTGGTGGCCTGGTGTGCGCCTCCGTCTTTCGGGTAGATCGGGCGGTCAAGGATGGGGATGACCTCATTTTGTCATACAGGTTTATCACACTCTGAGCGTTGTCTGAAGCACCAGGAGGCGCCGATGGAGACTGCGTGGTTGGGAGATGCGTGGCTGCGGGACTAAGGGTTTCCAATATGGAGGCCATGAGGGACAGGACCCCGGAAGCGGAAGGTTGGGGAAGCAGGCGAGCGTTCCAGACCGGACTTTGTGATGGGCCAGGCCCCATGGTAGACCGCCAGGGATGGGACCCCCGCAGGTCGAGGATCCACGGGCGTTGTCCTCGCTGCATTCCATCTTGTGGAGTGCCTCCTGGCGGCGATCCGGTGCGGACACTCACAATGCCCTTCAAGGCCCCGGGGTGGGGCGGCCCAGCAGACGTGCAGCGCCCGAATGACTTCGCCAGGCGTTTTCCGGCCAATTCTCACGAGCGTTCTGCCCAAACCAGGATTGGTTTGGGCAGAACGCTCGTGAGAATTGGCCGGCGTAGGTCAGCCCTGCGGACAGCCCTGCTCTCCATGGCCCAGGGCCCTTTCTCGCCCAGGGCCCTTTCTCGCCCAGGGCTTGTTGCTGCCGCCCAGAAATGGCACGGAAAAGAAGCGGCCCAACTGGGCACGCCGGCGCAGTGGAGTGTTCCCGGCTCAGAGTTGAAGGACGGGTGGTGGACTGGTGTGCGCCTCCGTCTTTCAGGTAGATGGGGCGGCAAAGGATGGGGATGACCTCATTTTGGTCATACAGGTTTATCTCACTCTGAGGGTTGTCCGAAGCACCAGGGGACGCCGATGCAGACTGCGTGGTTGGGAGATGCGTGGCTGCGGGACTAAGGGTTTCCAATATGGAGGCCATGAGGGACAGGACCCCGGAAGCAGACGGTTGGGGAGGCAGGTGAGCGTTCCAAACCGGACTTCGTGATTGGCCTGGCCCTATGGTAGAGCGCCAGGGATGGGACCCCCGCAGGTCGAGGATCCACGGGCGTTGTCCTCGCTGCATTCCATCTTGTGGATTGCCTCCTGGCGGTGATCGGTTGCGGACACTCACAATGCCCTTCAAGGCCCCGGGGGGGTCGGCCCAGCAGACGTGCAGCGCCCGAATGACTTCGCCGGGCGTTTTCCGGCCAATTCTCACGAGCGTTCTGCCCAAACCAGGATTGGTTTGGGCAGAACGCTCGTGAGAATTGGCCGGCGTAGGTCAGCCCTGCGGACAGCCCTGCTCTCCATGGCCCAGGGCCCTTTATCGCCCAGGGCCCTTTCTCGCCCAGGGCTTGTTGCTGCCGCCCAGAAATGGCACGGAAAAGAAGCGGCCCACCTGGGCACGCCGGCGCAGTGGAGTGTTCCCGGCTCAGAGTTGAAGGACGGGTGGTGGACTGGTGTGCGCCTCCGTCTTTCAGGTAGATGGGGCGGCAAAGGATGGGGATGACCTCATTTTGGTGAACAGGTTTATCTCACTCTGAGGGTTGTCCGAAGCACCAGGGGACGCCGATGCAGACTGCGTGGTTGGGAGATGCGTGGCTGCGGGACTAAGGGTTTCCAATATGGAGGCCATGAGGGACAGGACCCCGGAAGCGGAAGGTTGGGGAAGCAGGCGAGCGTTCCAGACCGGACTTTGTGATGGGCCAGGCCCCATGGTAGACCGCCAGGGATGGGACCCCCGCAGGTCGAGGATCCACGGGCGTTGTCCTCGCTGCATTCCATCTTGTGGAGTGCCTCCTGGCGGCGATCCGGTGCGGACACTCACAATGCCCTTCAAGGCCCCGGGGTGGGGCGGCCCAGCAGACGTGCAGCGCCCGAATGACTTCGCCAGGCGTTTTCCGGCCAATTCTCACGAGCGTTCTGCCCAAACCAGGATTGGTTTTCCGGCCAATTCTCACGAAGGTTGGGGAGGCAGGTGAGCGTTCCAAACCGGACATCGTGATGGGTCTGGCCCTATGGTAGAGCGCCAGGGATGGGACCCCCGCAGGTCGAGGATCCACGGGCGTTGTCCTCTCTGCATTCCATCTTGTGGATTGCCTCCTGGCGGTGATCGGTTGCGGACACTCACAATGCCCTCCAAGGCCCCGGGGGGGTCGGCCCAGCAGACGTGCAGCGCCCGAATGACTTCGCCGGGCGTTTTCCGGCCAATTCTCATGAGCGTTCTGCCCAAACCAGGATTGGTTTGGGCAGAACGCTCGTGAGAATTGGCCGGCGTAGGGCAGCCCTGCGGACAGCCCTGCTCTCCATGGCCCAGGGCCCTTTCTCGCCCAGGGCTTGTTGCTGCCGCCCCGAAATGGCACGGAAAAGAAGCGGCCCACCTGGGCACGCCGGCGCAGTGGAGCGTTCCCGGAGCAGAGTTGAAGGACGGGTGGTGGCCTGGTGTGCGCCTCCGTCTTTCGGGTAGATCGGGCGGTCAAGGATGGGGATGACCTCATTTTGGTCATACAGGTTTATCACACTCTGAGCGTTGTCTGAAGCACCAGGAGGCGCCGATGGAGACTGCGTGGTTGGGAGATGCGTGGCTGCGGGACTAAGGGTTTCCAATATGGAGGCCATGAGGGACAGGACCCCGGAAGCGGAAGGTTGGGGAAGCAGGCGAGCGTTCCAGACCGGACTTTGTGATGGGCCAGGCCCCATGGTAGACCGCCAGGGATGGGACCCCCGCAGGTCGAGGATCCACGGGCGTTGTCCTCGCTGCATTCCATCTTGTGGAGTGCCTCCTGGCGGCGATCCGGTGCGGACACTCACAATGCCCTTCAAGGCCCCGGGGTGGGGCGGCCCAGCAGACGTGCAGCGCCCGAATGACTTCGCCAGGCGTTTTCCGGCCAATTCTCACGAGCGTTCTGCCCAAACCAGGATTGGTTTGGGCAGAACGCTCGTGAGAATTGGCCGGCGTAGGTCAGCCCTGCGGACAGCCCTGCTCTCCATGGCCCAGGGCCCTTTATCGCCCAGGGCCCTTTCTCGCCCAGGTCTTGTTGCTGCCGCCCAGAAATGGCACGGAAAAGAAGCGGCCCAACTGGGCACGCCGGCGCAGTGGAGTGTTCCCGGCTCAGAGTTGAAGGACGGGTGGTGGACTGGTGTGCGCCTCCGTCTTTCAGGTAGATGGGGCGGCAAAGGATGGGGATGACCTCATTTTGGTGAACAGGTTTATCTCACTCTGAGGGTTGTCCGAAGCACCAGGGGACGCCGATGCAGACTGCGTGGTTGGGAGATGCGTGGCTGCGGGACTAAGGGTTTCCAATATGGAGGCCATGAGGGACAGGACCCCGGAAGCAGAAGGTTGGGGAGGCAGGTGAGCGTTCCAAACCGGACTTCGTGATGGGCCTGGCCCTATGGTAGAGCGCCAGGGATGGGACCCCCGCAGGTCGAGGATCCACGGGCGTTGTCCTCGCTGCATTCCATCTTGTGGATTGCCTCCTGGCGGTGATCGGTTGCGGACACTCACAATGCCCTTCAAGGCCCCGGGGGGGTCGGCCCAGCAGACGTGCAGCGCCCGAATGACTTCGCCGGGCGTTCTCCGGCCAATTCTCACGAGCGTTCTGCCCAAACCAGGATTGGTTTGGGCAGAACGCTCGTGAGAATTGGCCGGCGTAGGTCAGCCCTGCGGACAGCCCTGCTCTCCATGGCCCAGGGCCCTTTATCGCCCAGGGCCCTTTCTCGCCCAGGGCTTGTTGCTGCCGCCCAGAAATGGCACGGAAAAGAAGCGGCCCAACTGGGCACGCCGGCGCAGTGGAGTGTTCCCGGCTCAGAGTTGAAGGACGGGTGGTGGACTGGTGTGCGCCTCCGTCTTTCAGGTAGATGGGGCGGCAAAGGATGGGGATGACCTCATTTTGGTGAACAGGTTTATCTCACTCTGAGGGTTGTCCGAAGCACCAGGGGACGCCGATGCAGACTGCGTGGTTGGGAGATGCGTGGCTGCGGGACTAAGGGTTTCCAATATGGAGGCCATGAGGGACAGGACCCCGGAAGCAGAAGGTTGGGGAGGCAGGTGAGCGTTCCAAACCGGACTTCGTGATGGGCCTGGCCCTATGGTAGAGCGCCAGGGATGGGACCCCCGCAGGTCGAGGATCCACGGGCGTTGTCCTCGCTGCATTCCATCTTGTGGATTGCCTCCTGGCGGTGATCGGTTGCGGAAACTCACAATGCCCTTCAAGGCCCCGGGGGGGTCGGCCCAGCAGATGTGCAGCGCCCGAATGACTTCGCCGGGCGTTTTCCGGCCAATTCTCACGAGCGTTCTGCCCAAACCAATCCTGGTTTGGGCAGAACGCTCGTGAGAATTAGCCGGCGTAGGGCAGCCCTGCGGACAGCCCTGCTCTCCATGGCCCAGGGCCCTTTCTCGCCCAGGGCTTGTTGCTGCCGCCCCGAAATGGCACGGAAAAGAAGCGGCCCACCTGGGCACGCCGGCGAAGTGGAGCGTTCCCGGAGCAGAGTTGAAGGACGGGTGGTGGCCTGGTGTGCGCCTCCGTCTTTCGGGTAGATCGGGCGGTCAAGGATGGGGATGACCTCATTTTGGTCATACAGGTTTATCACACTCTGAGCGTTGTCTGAAGCACCAGGAGGCGCCGATGGAGACTGCGTGGTTGGGAGATGCGTGGCTGCGGGATTAAGGGTTTCCAATATGGAGGCCATGAGGGACAGGACCCCGGAAGCGGAAGGTTGGGGAAGCAGGCGAGCGTTCCAGACCGGACTTTGTGATGGGCCAGGCCCCAAGGTAGACCGCCAGGGATGGGACCCCCGCAGGTCGAGGATCCACGGGCGTTGTCCTCGCTGCATTCCATCTTGTGGAGTGCCTCCTGGCGGCGATCCGGTGCGGACACTCACAATGCCCTTCAAGGCCCCGGGGTGGGGCGGCCCAGCAGACGTGCAGCGCCCCAATGACTTCGCCAGGCGTTTTCCGGCCAATTCTCACGAGCGTTCTGCCCAAACCAGGATTGGTTTGGGCAGAACGCTCGTGAGAATTGGCCGGCGTAGGTCAGCCCTGCGGACAGCCCTGCTCTCCATGGCCCAGGGCCCTTTCTCGCCCAGGGCCCTTTCTCGCCCAGGGCTTGTTGCTGCCGCCCAGAAATGGCACGGAAAAGAAGCGGCCCAACTGGGCACGCCGGCGCAGTGGAGTGTTCCCGGCTCAGAGTTGAAGGACGGGTGGTGGACTGGTGTGCGCCTCCGTCTTTCAGGTAGATGGGGCGGCAAAGGATGGGGATGACCTCATTTTGGTCATACAGGTTTATCTCACTCTGAGGGTTGTCCGAAGCACCAGGGGACGCCGATGCAGACTGCGTGGTTGGGAGATGCGTGGCTGCGGGACTAAGGGTTTCCAATATGGAGGCCATGAGGGACAGGACCCCGGAAGCAGAAGGTTGGGGAGGCAGGTGAGCGTTCCAAACCGGACTTCGTGATGGGCCTGGCCCTATGGTAGAGCGCCAGGGATGGGACCCCCGCAGGTCGAGGATCCACGGGCGTTGTCCTCGCTGCATTCCATCTTGTGGATTGCCTCCTGGCGGTGATCGGTTGCGGACACTCACAATGCCCTTCAAGGCCCCGGGGGGGTCGGCCCAGCAGACGTGCAGCGCCCGAATGACTTCGCCGGGCGTTCTCCGGCCAATTCTCACGAGCGTTCTGCCCAAACCAGGATTGGTTTGGGCAGAACGCTCGTGAGAATTGGCCGGCGTAGGTCAGCCCTGCGGACAGCCCTTCTCTCCATGGCCCAGGGCCCTTTATCGCCCAGGGCCCTTTCTCGCCCAGGGCTTGTTGCTGCCGCCCAGAAATGGCACGGAAAAGAAGCGGCCCAACTGGGCACGCCGGCGCAGTGGAGTGTTCCCGGCTCAGAGTTGAAGGACGGGTGGTGGACTGGTGTGCGCCTCCGTCTTTCAGGTAGATGGGGCGGCAAAGGATGGGGATGACCTCATTTTGGTGAACAGGTTTATCTCACTCTGAGGGTTGTCCGAAGCACCAGGGGACGCCGATGCAGACTGCGTGGTTGGGAGATGCGTGGCTGCGGGACTAAGGGTTTCCAATATGGAGGCCATGAGGGACAGGACCCCGGAAGCAGAAGGTTGGGGAGGCAGGTGAGCGTTCCAAACCGGACTTCGTGATGGACCTGGCCCTATGGTAGAGCGCCAGGGATGGGACCCCCGCAGGTCGAGGATCCACGGGCGTTGTCCTCGCTGCATTCCATCTTGTGGATTGCCTCCTGGCGTTGATCGGTTGCGGAAACTCACAATGCCCTTCAAGGCCCCGGGGGGGTCGTCCCAGCAGATGTGCAGCGCCCGAATGACTTCGCCGGGCGTTTTCCGGCCAATTCTCACGAGCGTTCTGCCCAAACCAGGATTGGTTTGGGCAGAACGCTCGTGAGAATTGGCCGGCGTAGGGCAGCCCTGTGGACAGCCCTGCTCTCCATGGCCCAGGGCCCTTTCTCGCCCAGGGCTTGTTGCTGCCGCCCCGAAATGGCACGGAAAAGAAGCGGCCCACCTGGGCACGCCGGCGCAGTGGAGCGTTCCCGGAGCAGAGTTGAAGGACGGGTGGTGGCCTGGTGTGCGCCTCCGTCTTTCGGGTAGATCGGGCGGTCAAGGATGGGGATGACCTCATTTTGGTCATACAGGTTTATCACACTCTGAGCGTTGTCTGAAGCACCAGGAGGCGCCGATGGAGACTGCGTGGTTGGGAGATGCGTGGCTGCGGGACTAAGGGTTTCCAATATGGAGGCCATGAGGGACAGGACCCCGGAAGCGGAAGGTTGGGGAAGCAGGCGAGCGTTCCAGACCGGACTTTGTGATGGGCCAGGCCCCATGGTAGACCGCCAGGGATGGGACCCCCGCAGGTCGAGGATCCACGGGCGTTGTCCTCGCTGCATTCCATCTTGTGGAGTGCCTCCTGGCGGCGATCCGGTGCGGACACTCACAATGCCCTTCAAGGCCCCGGGGTGGGGCGGCCCAGCAGACGTGCAGCGCCCGAATGACTTCGCCAGGCGTTTTCCGGCCAATTCTCACGAGCGTTCTGCCCAAACCAGGATCGGTTTTCCGGCCAATTCTCACGAAGGTTGGGGAGGCAGGTGAGCGTTCCAAACCGGACATCGTGATGGGTCTGGCCCTATGGTAGAGCGCCAGGGATGGGACCCCCGCAGGTCGAGGATCCACGGGCGTTGTCCTCGCTGCATTCCATCTTGTGGATTGCCTCCTGGCGGTGATCGGTTGCGGACACTCACAATGCCCTTCAAGGCCCCGGGGGGGTCGGCCCAGCAGACGTGCAGCGCCCGAATGACTTCGCCGGGCGTTTTCCGGCCAATTCTCACGAGCGTTCTGCCCAAACCAGGATTGGTTTGGGCAGAACGCTCGTGAGAATTGGCCGGCATAGGGCAGCCCTGCGGACAGCCCTGCTCTCCATGGCCCAGGGCCCTTTCTCGCCCAGGGCTTGTTGCTGCCGCCCCGAAATGGCACGGAAAAGAAGCGGCCCACCTGGGCACGCCGGCGCAGTGGAGCGTTCCCGGAGCAGAGTTGAAGGACGGGTGGTGGCCTGGTGTGCACCTCCGTCTTTCGGGTAGATCGGGCGGTCAAGGATGGGGATGACCTCATTTTGGTCATACAGGTTTATCACACTCTGAGCGTTGTCTGAAGCACCAGGAGGCGCCGAAGGAGACTGCGTGGTTGGGAGATGCGTGGCTGCGGGACTAAGGGTTTCCAATATGGAGGCCATGAGGGACAGGACCCCGGAAGCGGAAGGTTGGGGAAGCAGGCGAGCGTTCCAGACCGGACTTTGTGATGGGCCAGGCCCCATGGTAGACCGCCAGGGATGGGACCCCCGCAGGTCGAGGATCCACGGGCGTTGTCCTCGCTGCATTCCATCTTGTGGAGTGCCTCCTGGCGGCGATCCGGTGCAGACACTCACAATGCCCTTCAAGGCCCCGGGGTGGGGCGGCCCAGCAGACGTGCAGCGCCCGAATGACTTCGCCAGGCGTTTTCCGGCCAATTCTCACGAGCGTTCTGCCCAAACCAGGATTGGTTTGGGCAGAACGCTCGTGAGAATTGGCCGGCGTAGGTCAGCCCTGCGGACAGCCCTGCTCTCCATGGCCCAGGGCCCTTTCTCGCCCAGGGCTTGTTGCTGCCGCCCAGAAATGGCACGGAAAAGAAGCGGCCCAACTGGGCACGCCGGCGCAGTGGAGTGTTCCCGGCTCAGAGTTGAAGGACGGGTGGTGGACTGGTGTGCGCCTCCGTCTTTCAGGTAGATGGGGCGGCAAAGGATGGGGATGACCTCATTTTGGTGAACAGGTTTATCTCACTCTGAGGGTTGTCCGAAGCACCAGGGGACGCCGATGCAGACTGCGTGGTTGGGAGATGCGTGGCTGCGGGACTAAGGGTTTCCAATATGGAGGCCATGAGGGACAGGACCCCGGAAGCAGAAGGTTGTGGAGGCAGGTGAGCGTTCCAAACCGGACTTCGTGATGGGCCTGGCCCTATGGTAGAGCGCCAGGGATGGGACCCCCGCAGGTCGAGGATCCACGGGCGTTGTCCTCGCTGCATTCCATCTTGTGGAGTGCCTCCTGGCGGCGATCCGGTGCGGACACTCACAATGCCCTTCAAGGCCCCGGGGGGGTCGGCCCAGCAGACGTGCAGCGCCCGAATGACTTCGCCGGGCGTTTTCCGGCCAATTCTCACGAGCGTTCTGCCCAAACCAGGATTGGTTTGGGCAGAACGCTCGTGAGAATTGGCCGGCATAGGGCAGCCCTGCGGACAGCCCTGCTCTCCATGGCCCAGGGCCCTTTCTCGCCCAGGGCTTGTTGCTGCCGCCCCGAAATGGCACGGAAAAGAAGCGGCCCACCTGGGCACGCCGGCGCAGTGGAGCGTTCCCGGAGCAGAGTTGAAGGACGGGTGGTGGCCTGGTGTGCGCCTCCGTCTTTCGGGTAGATCGGGCGGTCAAGGATGGGGATGACCTCATTTTGGTCATACAGGTTTATCACACTCTGAGCGTTGTCTGAAGCACCAGGAGGCGCCGATGGAGACTGCGTGGTTGGGAGATGCGTGGCTGCGGGACTAAGGGTTTCCAATATGGAGGCCATGAGGGACAGGACCCCGGAAGCGGAAGGTTGGGGAAGCAGGCGAGCGTTCCAGACCGGACTTTGTGATGGGCCAGGCCCCATGGTAGACCGCCAGGGATGGGACCCCCGCAGGTCGAGGATCCACGGGCGTTGTCCTCGCTGCATTCCATCTTGTGGAGTGCCTCCTGGCGGCGATCCGGTGCGGACACTCACAATGCCCTTCAAGGCCCCGGGGTGGGGCGGCCCAGCAGACGTGCAGCGCCCGAATGACTTCGCCAGGCGTTTTCCGGCCAATTCTCACGAGCGTTCTGCCCAAACCAGGATTGGTTTGGGCAGAACGCTCGTGAGAATTGGCCGGCGTAGGTCAGCCCTGCGGACAGCCCTGCTCTCCATGGCCCAGGGCCCTTTATCGCCCAGGGCCCTTTCTCGCCCAGGTCTTGTTGCTGCCGCCCAGAAATGGCACGGAAAAGAAGCGGCCCAACTGGGCACGCCGGCGCAGTGGAGTGTTCCCGGCTCAGAGTTGAAGGACGGGTGGTGGACTGGTGTGCGCCTCCGTCTTTCAGGTAGATGGGGCGGCAAAGGATGGGGATGACCTCATTTTGGTGAACAGGTTTATCTCACTCTGAGGGTTGTCCGAAGCACCAGGGGACGCCGATGCAGACTGCGTGGTTGGGAGATGCGTGGCTGCGGGACTAAGGGTTTCCAATATGGAGGCCATGAGGGACAGGACCCCGGAAGCAGAAGGTTGGGGAGGCAGGTGAGCGTTCCAAACCGGACTTCGTGATGGGCCTGGCCCTATGGTAGAGCGCCAGGGATGGGACCCCCGCAGGTCGAGGATCCACGGGCGTTGTCCTCGCTGCATTCCATCTTGTGGATTGCCTCCTGGCGGTGATCGGTTGCGGACACTCACAATGCCCTTCAAGGCCCCGGGGGGGTCGGCCCAGCAGACGTGCAGCGCCCGAATGACTTCGCCGGGCGTTCTCCGGCCAATTCTCACGAGCGTTCTGCCCAAACCAGGATTGGTTTGGGCAGAACGCTCGTGAGAATTGGCCGGCGTAGGTCAGCCCTGCGGACAGCCCTGCTCTCCATGGCCCAGGGCCCTTTATCGCCCAGGGCCCTTTCTCGCCCAGGGCTTGTTGCTGCCGCCCAGAAATGGCACGGAAAAGAAGCGGCCCAACTGGGCACGCCGGCGCAGTGGAGTGTTCCCGGCTCAGAGTTGAAGGACGGGTGGTGGACTGGTGTGCGCCTCCGTCTTTCAGGTAGATGGGGCGGCAAAGGATGGGGATGACCTCATTTTGGTGAACAGGTTTATCTCACTCTGAGGGTTGTCCGAAGCACCAGGGGACGCCGATGCAGACTGCGTGGTTGGGAGATGCGTGGCTGCGGGACTAAGGGTTTCCAATATGGAGGCCATGAGGGACAGGACCCCGGAAGCAGAAGGTTGGGGAGGCAGGTGAGCGTTCCAAACCGGACTTCGTGATGGGCCTGGCCCTATGGTAGAGCGCCAGGGATGGGACCCCCGCAGGTCGAGGATCCACGGGCGTTGTCCTCGCTGCATTCCATCTTGTGGATTGCCTCCTGGCGGTGATCGGTTGCGGACACTCACAATGCCCTTCAAGGCCCCGGGGGGGTCGGCCCAGCAGACGTGCAGCGCCCGAATGACTTCGCCGGGCGTTCTCCGGCCAATTCTCACGAGCGTTCTGCCCAAACCAGGATTGGTTTGGGCAGAACGCTCGTGAGAATTGGCCGGCGTAGGTCAGCCCTGCGGACAGCCCTGCTCTCCATGGCCCAGGGCCCTTTATCGCCCAGGGCCCTTTCTCGCCCAGGGCTTGTTGCTGCCGCCCAGAAATGGCACGGAAAAGAAGCGGCCGAACTGGGCACGCCGGCGCAGTGGAGTGTTCCCGGCTCAGAGTTGAAGGACGGGTGGTGGACTGGTGTGCGCCTCCGTCTTTCAGGTAGATGGGGCGGCAAAGGATGGGGATGACCTCATTTTGGTGAACAGGTTTATCTCACTCTGAGGGTTGTCCGAAGCACCAGGGGACGCCGATGCAGACTGCGTGGTTGGGAGATGCGTGGCTGCGGGACTAAGGGTTTCCAATATGGAGGCCATGAGGGACAGGACCCCGGAAGCAGAAGGTTGGGGAGGCAGGTGAGCGTTCCAAACCGGACTTCGTGATGGGCCTGGCCCTATGGTAGAGCGCCAGGGATGGGACCCCCGCAGGTCGAGGATCCACGGGCGTTGTCCTCGCTGCATTCCATCTTGTGGATTGCCTCCTGGCGGTGATCGGTTGCGGAAACTCACAATGCCCTTCAAGGCCCCGGGGGGGTCGGCCCAGCAGATGTGCAGCGCCCGAATGACTTCGCCGGGCGTTTTCCGGCCAATTCTCACGAGCGTTCTGCCCAAACCAATCCTGGTTTGGGCAGAACGCTCGTGAGAATTAGCCGGCGTAGGGCAGCCCTGCGGACAGCCCTGCTCTCCATGGCCCAGGGCCCTTTCTCGCCCAGGGCTTGTTGCTGCCGCCCCGAAATGGCACGGAAAAGAAGCGGCCCACCTGGGCACGCCGGCGAAGTGGAGCGTTCCCGGAGCAGAGTTGAAGGACGGGTGGTGGCCTGGTGTGCGCCTCCGTCTTTCGGGTAGATCGGGCGGTCAAGGATGGGGATGACCTCATTTTGGTCATACAGGTTTATCACACTCTGAGCGTTGTCTGAAGCACCAGGAGGCGCCGATGGAGACTGCGTGGTTGGGAGATGCGTGGCTGCGGGACTAAGGGTTTCCAATATGGAGGCCATGAGGGACAGGACCCCGGAAGCGGAAGGTTGGGGAAGCAGGCGAGCGTTCCAGACCGGACTTTGTGATGGGCCAGGCCCCAAGGTAGACCGCCAGGGATGGGACCCCCGCAGGTCGAGGATCCACGGGCGTTGTCCTCGCTGCATTCCATCTTGTGGAGTGCCTCCTGGCGGCGATCCGGTGCGGACACTCACAATGCCCTTCAAGGCCCCGGGGTGGGGCGGCCCAGCAGACGTGCAGCGCCCCAATGACTTCGCCAGGCGTTTTCCGGCCAATTCTCACGAGCGTTCTGCCCAAACCAGGATTGGTTTGGGCAGAACGCTCGTGAGAATTGGCCGGCGTAGGTCAGCCCTGCGGACAGCCCTGCTCTCCATGGCCCAGGGCCCTTTCTCGCCCAGGGCCCTTTCTCGCCCAGGGCTTGTTGCTGCCGCCCAGAAATGGCACGGAAAAGAAGCGGCCCAACTGGGCACGCCGGCGCAGTGGAGTGTTCCCGGCTCAGAGTTGAAGGACGGGTGGTGGACTGGTGTGCGCCTCCGTCTTTCAGGTAGATGGGGCGGCAAAGGATGGGGATGACCTCATTTTGGTCATACAGGTTTATCTCACTCTGAGGGTTGTCCGAAGCACCAGGGGACGCCGATGCAGACTGCGTGGTTGGGAGATGCGTGGCTGCGGGACTAAGGGTTTCCAATATGGAGGCCATGAGGGACAGGACCCCGGAAGCAGAAGGTTGGGGAGGCAGGTGAGCGTTCCAAACCGGACTTCGTGATGGGCCTGGCCCTATGGTAGAGCGCCAGGGATGGGACCCCCGCAGGTCGAGGATCCACGGGCGTTGTCCTCGCTGCATTCCATCTTGTGGATTGCCTCCTGGCGGTGATCGGTTGCGGACACTCACAATGCCCTTCAAGGCCCCGGGGGGGTCGGCCCAGCAGACGTGCAGCGCCCGAATGACTTCGCCGGGCGTTCTCCGGCCAATTCTCACGAGCGTTCTGCCCAAACCAGGATTGGTTTGGGCAGAACGCTCGTGAGAATTGGCCGGCGTAGGTCAGCCCTGCGGACAGCCCTTCTCTCCATGGCCCAGGGCCCTTTATCGCCCAGGGCCCTTTCTCGCCCAGGGCTTGTTGCTGCCGCCCAGAAATGGCACGGAAAAGAAGCGGCCCAACTGGGCACGCCGGCGCAGTGGAGTGTTCCCGGCTCAGAGTTGAAGGACGGGTGGTGGACTGGTGTGCGCCTCCGTCTTTCAGGTAGATGGGGCGGCAAAGGATGGGGATGACCTCATTTTGGTGAACAGGTTTATCTCACTCTGAGGGTTGTCCGAAGCACCAGGGGACGCCGATGCAGACTGCGTGGTTGGGAGATGCGTGGCTGCGGGACTAAGGGTTTCCAATATGGAGGCCATGAGGGACAGGACCCCGGAAGCAGAAGGTTGGGGAGGCAGGTGAGCGTTCCAAACCGGACTTCGTGATGGACCTGGCCCTATGGTAGAGCGCCAGGGATGGGACCCCCGCAGGTCGAGGATCCACGGGCGTTGTCCTCGCTGCATTCCATCTTGTGGATTGCCTCCTGGCGTTGATCGGTTGCGGAAACTCACAATGCCCTTCAAGGCCCCGGGGGGGTCGTCCCAGCAGATGTGCAGCGCCCGAATGACTTCGCCGGGCGTTTTCCGGCCAATTCTCACGAGCGTTCTGCCCAAACCAGGATTGGTTTGGGCAGAACGCTCGTGAGAATTGGCCGGCGTAGGGCAGCCCTGCGGACAGCCCTGCTCTCCATGGCCCAGGGCCCTTTCTCGCCCAGGGCTTGTTGCTGCCGCCCCGAAATGGCACGGAAAAGAAGCGGCCCACCTGGGCACGCCGGCGCAGTGGAGCGTTCCCGGAGCAGAGTTGAAGGACGGGTGGTGGCCTGGTGTGCGCCTCCGTCTTTCGGGTAGATCGGGCGGTCAAGGATGGGGATGACCTCATTTTGGTCATACAGGTTTATCACACTCTGAGCGTTGTCTGAAGCACCAGGAGGCGCCGATGGAGACTGCGTGGTTGGGAGATGCGTGGCTGCGGGACTAAGGGTTTCCAATATGGAGGCCATGAGGGACAGGACCCCGGAAGCGGAAGGTTGGGGAAGCAGGCGAGCGTTCCAGACCGGACTTTGTGATGGGCCAGGCCCCATGGTAGACCGCCAGGGATGGGACCCCCGCAGGTCGAGGATCCACGGGCGTTGTCCTCGCTGCATTCCATCTTGTGGAGTGCCTCCTGGCGGCGATCCGGTGCGGACACTCACAATGCCCTTCAAGGCCCCGGGGTGGGGCGGCCCAGCAGACGTGCAGCGCCCGAATGACTTCGCCAGGCGTTTTCCGGCCAATTCTCACGAGCGTTCTGCCCAAACCAGGATCGGTTTTCCGGCCAATTCTCACGAAGGTTGGGGAGGCAGGTGAGCGTTCCAAACCGGACATCGTGATGGGTCTGGCCCTATGGTAGAGCGCCAGGGATGGGACCCCCGCAGGTCGAGGATCCACGGGCGTTGTCCTCGCTGCATTCCATCTTGTGGATTGCCTCCTGGCGGTGATCGGTTGCGGACACTCACAATGCCCTTCAAGGCCCCGGGGTGGGGCGGCCCAGCAGACGTGCAGCGCCCGAATGACTTCGCCAGGCGTTTTCCGGCCAATTCTCACGAGCGTTCTGCCCAAACCAGGATTGGTTTGGGCAGAACGCTCGTGAGAATTGGCCGGCGTAGGTCAGCCCTGCGGACAGCCCTGCTCTCCATGGCCCAGGGCCCTTTCTCGCCCAGGGCTTGTTGCTGCCGCCCAGAAATGGCACGGAAAAGAAGCGGCCCAACTGGGCACGCCGGCGCAGTGGAGTGTTCCCGGCTCAGAGTTGAAGGACGGGTGGTGGACTGGTGTGCGCCTCCGTCTTTCAGGTAGATGGGGCGGCAAAGGATGGGGATGACCTCATTTTGGTGAACAGGTTTATCTCACTCTGAGGGTTGTCCGAAGCACCAGGGGACGCCGATGCAGACTGCGTGGTTGGGAGATGCGTGGCTGCGGGACTAAGGGTTTCCAATATGGAGGCCATGAGGGACAGGACCCCGGAAGCAGAAGGTTGTGGAGGCAGGTGAGCTTTCCAAACCGGACTTCGTGATGGGCCTGGCCCTATGGTAGAGCGCCAGGGATGGGACCCCCGCAGGTCGAGGATCCACGGGCGTTGTCCTCGCTGCATTCCATCTTGTGGAGTGCCTCCTGGCGGCGATCCGGTGCGGACACTCACAATGCCCTTCAAGGCCCCGGGGGGGTCGGCCCAGCAGACGTGCAGCGCCCGAATGACTTCGCCGGGCGTTTTCCGGCCAATTCTCACGAGCGTTCTGCCCAAACCAGGATTGGTTTGGGCAGAACGCTCGTGAGAATTGGCCGGCATAGGGCAGCCCTGCGGACAGCCCTGCTCTCCATGGCCCAGGGCCCTTTCTCGCCCAGGGCTTGTTGCTGCCGCCCCGAAATGGCACGGAAAAGAAGCGGCCCACCTGGGCACGCCGGCGCAGTGGAGCGTTCCCGGAGCAGAGTTGAAGGACGGGTGGTGGCCTGGTGTGCGCCTCCGTCTTTCGGGTAGATCGGGCGGTCAAGGATGGGGATGACCTCATTTTGGTCATACAGGTTTATCACACTCTGAGCGTTGTCTGAAGCACCAGGAGGCGCCGATGGAGACTGCGTGGTTGGGAGATGCGTGGCTGCGGGACTAAGGGTTTCCAATATGGAGGCCATGAGGGACAGGACCCCGGAAGCGGAAGGTTGGGGAAGCAGGCGAGCGTTCCAGACCGGACTTTGTGATGGGCCAGGCCCCATGGCGACCGCCAGGGATGGGACCCCCGCAGGTCGAGGATCCACGGGCGTTGTCCTCGCTGCATTCCATCTTGTGGAGTGCCTCCTGGCGGCGATCCGGTGCGGACACTCACAATGCCCTTCAAGGCCCCGGGGTGGGGCGGCCCATCAGACGTGCAGCGCCCGAATGACTTCGCCAGGCGTTTTCCGGCCAATTTTCACGAGCGTTCTGCCCAAACCAGGATTGGTTTGGGCAGAACGCTCGTGAGAATTGGCCGGCGTAGGTCAGCCCTGCGGACAGCCCTGCTCTCCATGGCCCAGGGCCCTTTCTCGCCCAGGGCTTGTTGCTGCCGCCCCGAAATGGCACGGAAAAGAAGCGGCCCACCTGGGCACGCCGGCGCAGTGGAGCGTTCCCGGAGCAGAGTTGAAGGACGGGTGGTGGCCTGGTGTGCGCCTCCGTCTTTCGGGTAGATCGGGCGGTCAAGGATGGGGATGACCTCATTTTGGTCATACAGGTTTATCACACTCTGAGCGTTGTCTGAAGCACCAGGAGGCGCCGATGGTGATGCGTGGTTGGGAGATACGTGGCTGCGGGACTAAGGGTTTCCAATATGGAGGCCATGAGGGACAGGACCCCGGAAGTGGAAGGTTGGGGAGGCAGGTGAGCGTTCCAAACCGGACTTTGTGATGGGCCAGGCCCCATGGTAGACCGCCAGGGATGGGACCCCCGCAGGTCGAGGATCCACGGGCGTTGTCCTCGCTGCATTCCATCTTGTGGAGTGCCTCCTGGCGGCGATCCGGTGCGGACACTCACAATGCCCTTCAAGGCCCCGGGGTGGGGCGGCCCAGCAGACGTGCAGCGCCCGAATGACTTCGCCAGGCGTTTTCCGGCCAATTCTCACGAGCGTTCTGCCCAAACCAGGATTGGTTTGGGCAGAACGCTCGTGAGAATTGGCCGGCGTAGGTCAGCCCTGCGGACAGCCCTGCTCTCCATGGCCCAGGGCCCTTTCTCGCCCAGGGCCCTTTCTCGCCCAGGGCTTGTTGCTGCCGCCCAGAAATGGCACGGAAAAGAAGCGGCCCAACTGGGCACGCCGGCGCAGTGGAGTGTTCCCGGCTCAGAGTTGAAGGACGGGTGGTGGACTGGTGTGCGCCTCCGTCTTTCAGGTAGATGGGGCGGCAAAGGATGGGGATGACCTCATTTTGGTGAACAGGTTTATCTCACTCTGAGGGTTGTCCGAAGCACCAGGGGACGCCGATGCAGACTGCGTGGTTGGGAGATGCGTGGCTGCGGGACTAAGGGTTTCCAATATGGAGGCCATGAGGGACAGGACCCCGGAAGCAGAAGGTTGGGGAGGCAGGTGAGCGTTCCAAACCGGACTTCGTGATGGGTCTGGCCCTATGGTAGAGCGCCAGGGATGGGACCCCCGCAGGTCGAGGATCCACGGGCGTTGTCCTCGCTGCATTCCATCTTGTGGATTGCCTCCTGGCGGTGATCGGTTGCGGACACTCACAATGCCCTTCAAGGCCCCGGGGGGGTCGGCCCAGCAGACGTGCAGCGCCCGAATGACTTCGCCGGGCGTTTTCCGGCCAATTCTCACGAGCGTTCTGCCCAAACCAGGATTGGTTTGGGCAGAACGCTCGTGAGAATTGGCCGGCGTAGGGCAGCCCTGCGGACAGCCCTGCTCTCCATGGCCCAGGGCCCTTTATCGCCCAGGGCCCTTTCTCGCCCAGGGCTTGTTGCTGCCGCCCAGAAATGGCACGGAAAAGAAGCGGCCCAACTGGGCACGCCGGCGCAGTGGAGTGTTCCCGGCTCAGAGTTGAAGGATGGGTGGTGGACTGGTGTGCGCCTCCGTCTTTCGGGTAGATGGGGCGGCAAAGGATGGGGATGACCTCATTTTGGTGAACAGGTTTATCTCACTCTGAGGGTTGTCCGAAGCACCAGGGGACGCCGATGCAGACTGCGTGGTTGGGAGATGCGTGGCTGCGGGACTAAGGGTTTCCAATATGGAGGCCATGAGGGACAGGACCCCGGAAGCGGAAGGTTGGGGAAGCAGGCGAGCGTTCCAGACCGGACTTTGTGATGGGCCAGGCCCCATGGTAGACCGCCAGGGATGGGACCCCCGCAGGTCGAGGATCCACGGGCGTTGTCCTCGCTGCATTCCATCTTGTGGAGTGCCTCCTGGCGGCGATCCGGTGCGGACACTCACAATGCCCTTCAAGGCCCCGGGGTGGGGCGGCCCAGCAGACGTGCAGCGCCCGAATGACTTCGCCAGGCGTTTTCCGGCCAATTCTCACGAGCGTTCTGCCCAAACCAGGATTGGTTTGGGCAGAACGCTCGTGAGAATTGGCCGGCGTAGGTCAGCCCTGCGGACAGCCCTGCTCTCCATGGCCCAGGGCCCTTTATCGCCGAGGGCCCTTTCTCGCCCAGGGCTTGTTGCTGCCGCCCAGAAATGGCACGGAAAAGAAGCGGCCCAACTGGGCATGCCGGCGCAGTGGAGTGTTCCCGGCTCAGAGTTGAAGGACGGGTGGTGGACTGGTGTGCGCCTCCGTCTTTCAGGTAGATGGGGCGGCAAAGGATGGGGATGACCTCATTTTGGTGAACAGATTTATCTCACTCTGAGGGTTGTCCGAAGCACCAGGGGACGCCGATGCAGACTGCGTGGTTGGGAGATGCGTGGCTGCGGGAATAAGGGTTTCCAGTATGGAGGCCATGAGGGACAGGACCCCGGAAGCAGAAGGTTGGGGAGGCAGGTGAGCGTTCCAAACCGGACTTCGTGATGGGCCTGGCCCTATGGTAGAGCGCCAGGGATGGGACCCCCGCAGGTCGAGGATCCACGGGCGTTGTCCTCGCTGCATTCCATCTTGTGGATTGCCTCCTGGCGGTGATCGGTTGCGGACACTCACAATGCCCTTCAAGGCCCCGGGGGGGTCGGCCCAGCAGACGTGCAGCGCCCGAATGACTTCGCCGGGCGTTTTCCGGCCAATTCTCACGAGCGTTCTGCCCAAACCAGGATTGGTTTGGGCAGAACGCTCGTGAGAATTGGCCGGCGTAGGGCAGCCCTGCGGACAGCCCTGCTCTCCATGGCCCAGGGCCCTTTCTCGCCCAGGGCTTGTTGCTGCCGCCCCGAAATGGCACGGAAAAGAAGCGGCCCACCTGGGCACGCCGGCGCAGTGGAGCGTTCCCGGAGCAGAGTTGAAGGACGGGTGGTGGCCTGGTGTGCGCCTCCATATTTCGGGTAGATCGGGCGGTCAAGGATGGGGATGACCTCATTTTGGTCATACAGGTTTATCACACTCTGAGCGTCGTCTGAAGCACCAGGAGGCGCCGATGGTGACTGCGTGGTTGGGAGATGCGTGGCTGCGGGACTAAGGGTTTCCAATATGGAGGCCATGAGGGACAGGACCCCGGAAGCGGAAGGTTGGGGAAGCAGGCGAGCGTTCCAGACCGGACTTTGTGATGGGCCAGGCCCCATGGTAGACCGCCAGGGATGGGACCCCCGCAGGTCGAGGATCCACGGGCGTTGTCCTCGCTGCATTCCATCTTGTGGAGTGCCTCCTGGCGGCGATCCGGTGCGGACAATCACAATGCCCTTCAAGGCCCCGGGGTGGGGCGGCCCAGCAGACGTGCAGCGCCCGAATGACTTCGCCGGGCGTTTTCCGGCCAATTCTCACGAGCGTTCTGCCCAAACCAGGATTGGTTTGGGCAGAACGCTCGTGAGAATTGGCCGGCGTAGGTCAGCCCTGCGGACAGCCCTGCTCTCCATGGCCCAGGGCCCTTTATCGCCGAGGGCCCTTTCTCGCCCAGGGCTTGTTGCTGCCGCCCAGAAATGGCACGGAAAAGAAGCGGCCCAACTGGGCACGCCGGCGCAGTGGAGTGTCCCGGCTCAGAGTTGAAGGACGGGTGGTGGACTGGTGTGCGCCTCCGTCTTTCAGGTAGATGGGGCGGCAAAGGATGGGGATGACCTCATTTTGGTGAACAGGTTTATCTCACTCTGAGGGTTGTCCGAAGCACCAGAGGACGCCGATGCAGACTGCGTGGTTGGGAGATGCGTGGCTGCGGGAATAAGGGTTTCCAATATGGAGGCCATGAGGGACAGGACCCCAGAAGCAGAAGGTTGGGGAGGCAGGTGAGCGTTCCAAACCGGACTTCGTGATGGGCCTGGCCCTATGGTAGAGCGCCAGGGATGGGACCCCCGCAGGTCGAGGATCCACGGGCGTTGTCCTCGCTGCATTCCATCTTGTGGATTGCCTCCTGGCGGTGATCGGTTGCGGACACTCACAATGCCCTTCAAGGCCCCGGGGGGGTCGGCCCAGCAGACGTGCAGCGCCCGAATGAATCGCCGGGCGTTTTCCGGCCAATTCTCACGAGCGTTCTGCCCAAACCAGGATTGGTTTGGGCAGAACGCTCGTGAGAATTGGCCGGCATAGGGCAGCCCTACGGACAGCCCTGCTCTCCATGGCCCAGGGCCCTTTCTCGCCCAGGGCTTGTTGCTGCCGCCCCGAAATGGCACGGAAAAGAAGCGGCCCACCTGGGCACGCCGGCGCAGTGGAGCGTTCCCGGAGCAGAGTTGAAGGACGGGTGGTGGCCTGGTGTGCGCCTCCGTCTTTCGGGTAGATCGGGCGGTCAAGGATGGGGATGACCTCATTTTGGTCATACAGGTTTATCACACTCTGAGCGTTGTCTGAAGCACCAGGAGGCGCCGATGGAGACTGCGTGGTTGGGAGATGCGTGGCTGCGGGACTAAGGGTTTCCAATATGGAGGCCATGAGGGACAGGACCCCGGAAGCGGAAGGTTGGGGAAGCAGGCGAGCGTTCCAGACCGGACTTTGTGATGGGCCAGGCCCCATGGTAGACCGCCAGGGATGGGACCCCCGCAGGTCGAGGATCCACGGGCGTTGTCCTCGCTGCATTCCATCTTGTGGAGTGCCTCCTGGCGGCGATCCGGTGCGGACACTCACAATGCCCTTCAAGGCCCCGGGGTGGGGCGGCCCAGCAGACGTGCAGCGCCCGAATGACTTCGCCGGGCGTTTTCCGGCCAATTCTCACGAGCGTTCAGCCCAAACCAGGATTGGTTTGGGCTGAACGCTCGTGAGAATTGGCCGGCGTAGGTCAGCCCTGCGGACAGCCCTGCTCTCCATGGCCCAGGGCCCTTTATCGCCCAGGGCCCTTTCTCGCCCAGGGCTTGTTGCTGCCGCCCAGAAATGGCACGGAAAAGAAGCGGCCCAACTGGGCACGCCGGCGCAGTGGAGTGTTCCCGGCTCAGAGTTGAAGGACGGGTGGTGGACTGGTGTGCGCCTCCGTCTTTCAGGTAGATGGGGCGGCAAAGGATGGGGATGACCTCATTTTGGTGAACAGGTTTATCTCACTCTGAGGGTTGTCCGAAGCACCAGGGGACGCCGATGCAGACTGCGTGGTTGGGAGATGCGTGGCTGCGGGACTAAGGGTTTCCAATATGGAGGCCATGAGGGACAGGACCCCGGAAGCAGAAGGTTGGGGATGCAGGTGAGCGTTCCAGACCGGACTTTGTGATGGGCCAGGCCCCATGGTAGACCGCCAGGGATGGGACCCCCGCAGGTCGAGGATCCACGGGCGTTGTCTTCGCTGCATTCCATCTTGTGGAGTGCCTCCTGGCGGCGATCCGGTGCGGACACTCACAATGCCCTTCAAGGCCCCGGGGTGGGGCGGCCCAGCAGACGTGCAGCGCCCGAATGACTTCGCCAGGCGTTTTCCGGCCAATACTCACGAGCGTTCTGCCCAAACCAGGATTGGTTTGGGCAGAACGCTCGTGAGAATTAGCCGGCGTAGGTCAGCCCTGCGGACAGCCCTGCTCTCCATGGCCCAGGGCCCTTTATCGCCCAGGGCCCTTTCTCGCCCAGGGCTTGTTGCTGCCGCCCAGAAATGGCACGGAAAAGAAGCGGCCCAACTGGGCACGCCGGCGCAGTGGAGTGTTCCCGGCTCAGAGTTGAAGGACGGGTGGTGGACTGGTGTGCGCCTCCGTCTTTCAGGTAGATGGGGCGGCAAAGGATGGGGATGACCTCATTTTGGTGAACAGGTTTATCTCACTCTGAGGGTTGTCCGAAGCACCAGGGGACGCCGATGCAGACTGCGTGGTTGGGAGATGCGTGGCTGCGGGACTAAGGGTTTCCAATATGGAGGCCATGAGGGACAGGACCCCGGAAGCAGAAGGTGGGGAGGCAGGTGACCGTTCCAAACCGGACTTCGTGATGGGCCTGGCCCTATGGTAGAGCGCCAGGGATGGGACCCCCGCAGGTCGAGGATCCACGGGCGTTGTCCTCGCTGCATTCCATCTTGTGGATTGCCTCCTGGCGGTGATCGGTTGCGGACACTCACAATGCCCTTCAAGGCCCCGGGGGGGGTCGGCCCAGCAGACGTGCAGCGCCCGAATGATTTCGCCGGGCGTTTTCCGGCCAATTCTCACGAGCGTTCTGCCCAAACCAGGATTGGTTTGGGCAGAACGCTCGTGAGAATTGGCCGGCGTAGGGCAGTCCTGCGGACAGCCCTGCTCTCCATGGCCCAGGGCCCTTTCTCGCCCAGGGCTTGTTGCTGCCGCCCCGAAATGGCACGGAAAAGAAGGGGCCCACCTGGGCACGCCGGCGCAGTGGAGCGTTCCCGGAGCAGAGTTGAAGGACGGGTGGTGGCCTGGTGTGCGCCTCCGTCTTTCGGGTAGATCGGGCGGTCAAGGATGGGGATGACCTCATTTTGGTCATACAGGTTTATCACACTCTGAGCGTTGTCTGAAGCACCAGTAGGCGCCGATGGAGACTGCGTGGTTGGGAGATGCGTGGCTGCGGGACTAAGGGTTTCCAATATGGAGGCCATGAGGGACAGGACCCCGGAAGCGGAAGGTTGGGGAAGCAGGCGAGCGTTCCAGACCGGACTTTGTGATGGGCCAGGCCCCATGGTAGACCGCCAGGGATGGGACCCCCGCAGGTCGAGGATCCACGGGCGTTGTCCTCGCTGCATTCCATCTTGTGGATTGCCTCCTGGCGGTGATCGGTTGCGGACACTCACAATGCCCTTCAAGGCCCCGGGGGGGTCGGCCCAGCAGACGTGCAGCGCCCGAATGACTTCGCCGGGCGTTTTCCGGCCAATTCTCACGAGCGTTCTGCCCAAACCAGGATTGGTTTGGGCAGAACGCTCGTGAGAATTGGCCGGCATAGGGCAGCCCTGCGGACAGCCCTGCTCTCCATGGCCCAGGGCCCTTTCTCGCCCAGGGCTTGTTGCTGCCGCCCAGATTTGGCACGGAAAAGAAGCGGCCCAACTGGGCACGCCGGCGCAGTGGAGTGTTCCCGGCTCAGAGTTGAAGGACGGGTGGTGGACTGGTGTGCGCCTCCGTCTTTCAGGTAGATGGGGCGGCAAAGGATGGGGATGACCTCATTTTGGTGAACAGGTTTATCTCACTCTGAGGGTTGTCCGAAGCACCAGGGGACGCCGATGCAGACTGCGTGGTTGGGAGATGCGTGGCTGCGGGAATAAGGGTTTCCAGTATGGAGGCCATGAGGGACAGGACCCCGGAAGCAGAAGGTTGGGGAGGCAGGTGAGCGTTCCAAACCGGACTTCGTGATGGGCCTGGCCCTATGGTAGAGCGCCAGGGATGAGACCCCCGCAGGTCGAGGATCCACGGGCGTTGTCCTCGCTGCATTCCATCTTGTGGATTGCCTCCTGGCGGTGATCGGTTGCGGACACTCACAATGCCCTTCAAGGCCCCGGGGGGGTCGGCCCAGCAGACGTGCAGCGCCCGAATGACTTCGCCAGGCGTTTTCCGGCCAATTCTCACGAGCGTTCTGCCCAAACCAGGATTGGTTTGGGCAGAACGCTCGTGAGAATTGGCCGGCGTAGGGCAGCCCTGCGGACAGCCCTGCTCTCCATGGCCCAGGGCCCTTTCTCGCCCAGGGCTTGTTGCTGCCGCCCCGAAATGGCACGGAAAAGAAGCGGCCCACCTGGGCACGCCGGCGCAGTGGAGCGTTCCCGGAGCAGAGTTGAAGGACGGGTTGTGGCCTGGTGTGCGCCTCCATCTTTCGGGTAGATCGGGCGGTCAAGGATGGGGATGACCTCATTTTGGTCATACAGGTTTATCACACTCTGAGCGTTGTCTGAAGCATCAGGAGGCGCCGATGGTGACTGCGTGGTTGGGAGATGCGTGGCTGCGGGACTAAGGGTTTCCTATATGGAGGCCATGAGGGACAGGACCCCGGAAGCGGAAGGATGGGGAAGCAGGCGAGCGTTCCAGACCGGACTTTGTGATGGGCCAGGCCCCATGGTAGACCGCCAGGGATGGGACCCCCGCAGGTCGAGGATCCACGGGCGTTGTCCTCGCTGCATTCCATCTTGTGGAGTGCCTCCTGGCGGCGATCCGGTGCGGACACTCACAATGCCCTTCAAGGCCCCGGGGTGGGGCGGCCCAGCAGACGTGCAGCGCCCGAATGACTTCGCCAGGCGTTTTCCGGCCAATTCTCACGAGCGTTCTGCCCAAACCAGGATTGGTTTGGGCAGAACGCTCGTGAGAATTGGCCGGCGTAGGTCAGCCCTGCGGACAGCCCTGCTCTCCATGGACCAGGGCCCTTTATCGCCCAGGGCCCTTTCTCGCCCAGGGCTTGTTGCTGCCGCCCAGAAATGGCACGGAAAAGAAGCGGCCCAACTGGGCACGCCGGCGCAGTGGAGTGTTCCCGGCTCAGAGTTGAAGGACGGGTGGTGGACTGGTGTGCGCCTCCGTCTTTCAGGTAGATGGGGCGGCAAAGGATGGGGATGACCTCATTTTGGTGAACAGGTTTATCTCACTCTGAGGGTTGTCCGAAGCACCAGGGGACGCCGATGCAGACTGCGTGGTTGGGAGATGCGTGGCTGCGGGAATAAGGGTTTCCAGTATGGAGGCCATGAGGGACAGGACCCCGGAAGCAGAAGGTTGGGGAGGCAGGTGAGCGTTCCAAACCGGACTTCGTGATGGGCCTGGCCCTATGGTAGAGCGCCAGGGATGGGACCCCCGCAGGTCGAGGATCCACGGGCGTTGTCCTCGCTGCATTCCATCTTGTGGATTGCCTCCTGGCGGTGATCGGTTGCGGACACTCACAATGCCCTTCAAGGCCCCGGGGGGGTCGGCCCAGCAGACGTGCAGCGCCCGAATGACTTCGCCGGGCGTTTTCCGGCCAATTCTCACGAGCGTTCTGCCCAAACCAGGATTGGTTTGGGCAGAACGCTCGAGAGAATTGGCCGGCGTAGGGCAGCCCTGCGGACAGCCCTGCTCTCCATGGCCCAGGGCCCTTTCTCGCCCAGGGCTTGTTGCTGCCGCCCCGAAATGGCACGGAAAAGAAGCGGCCCACCTGGGCACGCCGGCGCAGTGGAGCGTTCCCGGAGCAGAGTTGAAGGACGGGTGGTGGCCTGGTGTGCGCCTCCATCTTTCGGGTAGATCGGGCGGTCAAGGATGGGGATGACCTCATTTTGGTCATACAGGTTTATCACACTCTGAGCGTTGTCTGAAGCACCAGGAGGCGCCGATGGTGACTGCGTGGTTGGGAGATGCGTGGCTGCGGGACTAAGGGTTTCCTATATGGAGGCCATGAGGGACAGGACCCCGGAAGCGGAAGGTTGGGGAAGCAGGCGAGCGTTCCAGACCGGACTTTGTGATGGGCCAGGCCCCATGGTAGACCGCCAGGGATGGGACCCCCGCAGGACGAGGATCCACGGGCGTTGTCCTCGCTGCATTCCATCTTGTGGAGTGCCTCCTGGCGGCGATCCGGTGCGGACACTCACAATGCCCTTCAAGGCCCCGGGGTGGGGCGGCCCAGCAGACGTGCAGCGCCCGAATGACTTCGCCGGGCGTTTTCCGGCCAATTCTCACGAGCGTTCTGCCCAAACCAGGATTGGTTTGGGCAGAACGCTCATGAGAATTGGCCGGCGTAGGTCAGCCCTGCAGACAGCCCTGCTCTCCATGGCCCAGGGCCCTTTATCGCCGAGGGCCCTTTCTCGCCCAGGGCTTGTTGCTGCCGCCCCGAAATGGCACGGAAAAGAAGCGGCCCAACTGGGCACGCCGGCGCAGTGGAGTGTCCCGGCTCAGAGTTGAAGGACGGGTGGTGGACTGGTGTGCGCCTCCGTCTTTCAGGTAGATGGGGCGGCAAAGGATGGGGATGACCTCATTTTGGTGAACAGGTTTATCTCACTCTGAGGGTTGTCCGAAGCACCAGAGGACGCCGATGCAGACTGCGTGGTTGGGAGATGCGTGGCTGCGGGAATAAGGGTTTCAATATGGAGGCCATGAGGGACAGGACCCCAGAAGCAGAAGGTTGGGGAGGCAGGTGAGCGTTCCAAACCGGACTTCGTGATGGGCCTGGCCCTATGGTAGAGCGCCAGGGATGGGACCCCCGCAGGTCGAGGATCCACGGGCGTTGTCCTCGCTGCATTCCATCTTGTGGATTGCCTCCTGGCGGTGATCGGTTGCGGACACTCACAATGCCCTTCAAGGCCCCGGGGGGGTCGGCCCAGCAGACGTGCAGCGCCCGAATGAATCGCCGGGCGTTTTCCGGCCAATTCTCACGAGCGTTCTGCCCAAACCAGGATTGGTTTGGGCAGAACGCTCGTGAGAATTGGCCGGCATAGGGCAGCCCTACGGACAGCCCTGCTCTCCATGGCCCAGGGCCCTTTCTCGCCCAGGGCTTGTTGCTGCCGCCCCGAAATGGCACGGAAAAGAAGCGGCCCACCTGGGCACGCCGGCGCAGTGGAGCGTTCCCGGAGCAGAGTTGAAGGACGGGTGGTGGCCTGGTGTGCGCCTCCGTCTTTCGGGTAGATCGGGCGGTCAAGGATGGGGATGACCTCATTTTGGTCATACAGGTTTATCACACTCTGAGCGTTGTCTGAAGCACCAGGAGGCGCCGATGGAGACTGCGTGGTTGGGAGATGCGTGGCTGCGGGACTAAGGGTTTCCAATATGGAGGCCATGAGGGACAGGACCCCGGAAGCGGAAGGTTGGGGAAGCAGGCGAGCGTTCCAGACCGGACTTTGTGATGGGCCAGGCCCCATGGTAGACCGCCAGGGATGGGACCCCCGCAGGTCGAGGATCCACGGGCGTTGTCCTCGCTGCATTCCATCTTGTGGAGTGCCTCCTGGCGGCGATCCGGTGCGGACACTCACAATGCCCTTCAAGGCCCCGGGGTGGGGCGGCCCAGCAGACGTGCAGCGCCCGAATGACTTCGCCGGGCGTTTTCCGGCCAATTCTCACGAGCGTTCTGCCCAAACCAGGATTGGTTTGGGCTGAACGCTCGTGAGAATTGGCCGGCGTAGGTCAGCCCTGCGGACAGCCCTGCTCTCCATGGCCCAGGGCCCTTTATCGCCCAGGGCCCTTTCTCGCCCAGGGCTTGTTGCTGCCGCCCAGAAATGGCACGGAAAAGAAGCGGCCCAACTGGGCACGCCGGCGCAGTGGAGTGTTCCCGGCTCAGAGTTGAAGGACGGGTGGTGGACTGGTGTGCGCCTCCGTCTTTCAGGTAGATGGGGCGGCAAAGGATGGGGATGACCTCATTTTGGTGAACAGGTTTATCTCACTCTGAGGGTTGTCCGAAGCACCAGGGGACGCCGATGCAGACTGCGTGGTTGGGAGATGCGTGGCTGCGGGACTAAGGGTTTCCAATATGGAGGCCATGAGGGACAGGACCCCGGAAGCAGAAGGTTGGGGATGCAGGTGAGCGTTCCAGACCGGACTTTGTGATGGGCCAGGCCCCATGGTAGACCGCCAGGGATGGGACCCCCGCAGGTCGAGGATCCACGGGCGTTGTCTTCGCTGCATTCCATCTTGTGGAGTGCCTCCTGGCGGCGATCCGGTGCGGACACTCACAATGCCCTTCAAGGCCCCGGGGTGGGGCGGCCCAGCAGACCTGCAGCGCCCGAATGACTTCGCCAGGCGTTTTCCGGCCAATACTCACGAGCGTTCTGCCCAAACCAGGATTGGTTTGGGCAGAACGCTCGTGAGAATTAGCCGGCGTAGGTCAGCCCTGCGGACAGCCCTGCTCTCCATGGCCCAGGGCCCTTTATCGCCCAGGGCCCTTTCTCGCCCAGGGCTTGTTGCTGCCGCCCAGAAATGGCACGGAAAAGAAGCGGCCCAACTGGGCACGCCGGCGCAGTGGAGTGTTCCCGGCTCTGAGTTGAAGGACGGGTGGTGGACTGGTGTGCGCCTCCGTCTTTCAGGTAGATGGGGCGGCAAAGGATGGGGATGACCTCATTTTGGTGAACAGGTTTATCTCACTCTGAGGGTTGTCCGAAGCACCAGGGGACGCCGATGCAGACTGCGTGTTTGGGAGATGCGTGGCTGCGGGACTAAGGGTTTGCAATATGGAGGCCATGAGGGACAGGACCCCGGAAGCAGAAGGTGGGGAGGCAGGTGACCGTTCCAAACCGGACTTCGTGATGGGCCTGGCCCTATGGTAGAGCGCCAGGGATGGGACCCCCGCAGGTCGAGGATCCACGGGCGTTGACCTCGCTGCATTCCATCTTGTGGATTGCCTCCTGGCGGTGATCGGTTGCGGACACTCACAATGCCCTTCAAGGCCCCGGGGGGGGTCGGCCCAGCAGACGTGCAGCGCCCGAATGATTTCGCCGGGCGTTTTCCGGCCAATTCTCACGAGCGTTCTGCCCAAACCAGGATTGGTTTGGGCAGAACGCTCGTGAGAATTGGCCGGCGTAGGGCAGTCCTGCGGACAGCCCTGCTCTCCATGGCCCAGGGCCCTTTCTCGCCCAGGGCTTGTTGCTGCCGCCCCGAAATGGCACGGAAAAGAAGGGGCCCACCTGGGCACGCCGGCGCAGTGGAGCGTTCCCGGAGCAGAGTTGAAGGACGGGTGGTGGCCTGGTTTGCGCCTCCGTCTTTCGGGTAGATCGGGCGGTCAAGGATGGGGATGACCTCATTTTGGTCATACAGGTTTATCACACTCTGAGCGTTGTCTGAAGCACCAGGAGGCGCCGATGGAGACTGCGTGGTTGGGAGATGCGTGGCTGCGGGTCTAAGGGTTTCCAATATGGAGGCCATGAGGGACAGGACACCGGAAGCGGAAGGTTGGGGAAGCAGGCGAGCGTTCCAGACCGGACTTTGTGATGGGCCAGGCCCCATGGTAGACCGCCAGGGATGGGAACCCCGCAGGTCGAGGATCCACGGGCGTTGTCCTCGCTGCATTCCATCTTGTGGATTGCCTCCTGGCGGTGATCGGTTGCGGACACTCACAATGCCCTTCAAGGCCCCGGGGGGGTCGGCCCAGCAGACGTGCAGCGCCCGAATGACTTCGCCGGGCGTTTTCTGGCCAATTCTCACGAGCGTTCTGCCCCAACCAGGATTGGTTGGGGCAGAACGCTCGTGAGAATTGGCCGGCGTAGGTCAGCCCTGCGGACAGCCCTGCTCTCCATGGCCCAGGGCCCTTTATCGCCCAGGGCCCTTTCTCGCCCAGGGCTTGTTGCTGCCGCCCAGAAATGGCACGGAAAAGAAGCGGCCCAACTTGGCACGCCGGCGCAGTGGAGTGTTCCCGGCTCAGAGTTGAAGGACGGGTGGTGGACTGGTGTGCGCCTCCGTCTTTCAGGTAGATGGGGCGGCAAAGGATGGGGATGACCTCATTTTGGTGAACAGGTTTATCTCACTCTGAGGGTTGTCCGAAGCACCAGGGGACGCCGATGCAGACTGCGTGGTTGGGAGATGCATGGCTGCGGGACTAAGGCTTTCCAATATGGAGGCCATGAGGGACAGGACCCCGGAAGCAGAAGGTTGGGGAGGCAGGTGAGCGTTCCAAACCGGACTTCGTGATGGGCCTGGCCCTATAGTAGAGCGCCAGGGATGGGACCCCCGCAGGTCGAGGATCCACGGGCGTTGTCCTCGCTGCATTCCATCTTGTGGATTGCCTCCTGGCGGTGATCGGTTGCGGACACTCACAATGCCCTTCAAGGCCCCGGGGGGGGTCGGCCCAGCAGACGTGCAGCGCCCGAATGACTTCGCCGGGTGTTTTCCGGCCAATTCTCACGAGCGTTCTGCCCAAACCAGGATTGGTTTGGGCAGAACGCTCGTGAGAATTGGCCGGCGCAGGGCAGCCCTGCGGACAGCCCTGCTCTCCATGGCCCAGGGCCCTTTATCGCCCAGGGCTTGTTGCTGCCGCCCCGAAATGGCACGGAAAAGAAGCGGCCCACCTGGGCACGCCGGCGCAGTGGAGCGTTCCCGGAGCAGAGTTGAAGGACGGGTGGTGGCCTGGTGTGCGCCTCCGTCTTTCGGGTAGATCGGGCGGTCAAGGATGGGGATGACCTCATTTTTGTCATACAGGTTTATCACACTCTGAGCGTTGTCTGAAGCACCAGGAGGCGCCGATGGAGACTGCGTGGTTGGGAGATGCCTGGCTGCGGGACTAAGGGTTTCCAATATGGAGGCCATGAGGGACAGGACCCCGGAAGCGGAAGGTTGGGGAAGCAGGCGAGCGTTCCAGACCGGACTTTGTGATGGGCCAGGCCCCATGGTAGACCGCCAGGGATGGGACCCCCGCAGGTCGAGGATCCACGGGCGTTGTCCTCGCTGCATTCCATCTTGTGGAGCGCCTCCTGGCGGCGATCCGGTGCGGACACTCACAATGCCCTTCAAGGCCCCGGGGTGAGGCGGCCCAGCAGACGTGCAGCGCCCGAATGACTTCGCCAGGCGTTTTCCGGCCAATTCTCACGAGCGTTCTGCCCAAACCAGGATTGGTTTGGGCAGAACGCCCGTGAGAATTGGCCGGCGTAGGTCAGCCCTGCGGACAGCCCTGCTCTCCATGGCCCAGGGCCCTTTATCGCCCAGGGCCCTTTCTCGCCCAGGGCTTGTTGCTGCCGCCCCGAAATGGCACGGAAAAGAAGCGGCCCACCTGGGCACGCCGGCGCAGTGGAGCGTTCCCGGAGCAGAGTTGAAGGACGGGTGGTGGCCTGGTGTGCGCCTCCGTCTTTCGGGTAGATCGGGCGGTCAAGGATGGGGATGACCTCATTTTGGTCATACAGGTTTATCACACTCTGAGCGTTGTCTGAAGCACCAGGAGGCGCCGATGGAGACTGCGTGGTTGGGAGATGCGTGGCTGCGGGACTAAGGGTTTCCAATATGGAGGCCATGAGGGACAGGACCCCGGAAGCGGAAGGTTGGGGAAGCAGGCGAGCGTTCCAGACCGGACTTTGTGATGGGCCAGGCCCCATGGTAGACCGCCAGGGATGGGACCCCCGCAGGTCGAGGATCCACGGGCGTTGTCCTCGCTGCATTCCATCTTGTGGAGCGCCTCCTGGCGGCGATCCGGTGCGGACACTCACAATGCCCTTCAAGGCCCCGGGGTGAGGCGGCCCAGCAGACGTGCAGCGCCCGAATGACTTCGCCGGGCGTTTTCCGGCCAATTCTCATGAGCGTTCAGCCCAAACCAGGATTGGTTTGGGCTGAACGCTCGTGAGAATTGGCCGGCGTAGGTCAGCCCTGCGGACAGCCCTGCTCTCCATGGCCCAGGGCCCTTTATCGCCCAGGGCCCTTTCTCGCCCAGGGCTTGTTGCTGCCGCCCAGAAATGGCACGGAAAAGAAGCGGCCCAACTGGGCACGCCGGCGCAGTGGAGTGTTCCCGGCTCAGAGTTGAAGGACGGGTGGTGGACTGGTGTGCGCCTCCGTCTTTCAGGTAGATGGGGCGGCAAAGGATGGGGATGACCTCATTTTGGTGAACAGGTTTATCTCACTCTGAGGGTTGTCCGAAGCACCAGGGGACGCCGATGCAGACTGCGTGGTTGGGAGATGCGTGGCTGCGGGACTAAGGGTTTCCAATATGGAGGCCATGAGGGACAGGACCCCGGAAGCAGAAGGTTGGGGATGCAGGTGAGCGTTCCAGACCGGACTTTGTGATGGGCCAGGCCCCATGGTAGACCGCCAGGGATGGGACCCCCGCAGGTCGAGGATCCACGGGCGTTGTCTTCGCTGCATTCCATCTTGTGGAGTGCCTCCTGGCGGCGATCCGGTGCGGACACTCACAATGCCCTTCAAGGCCCCGGGGTGGGGCGGCCCAGCAGACGTGCAGCGCCCGAATGACTTCGCCAGGCGTTTTCCGGCCAATACTCACGAGCGTTCTGCCCAAACCAGGATTGGTTTGGGCAGAACGCTCGTGAGAATTAGCCGGCGTAGGTCAGCCCTGCGGACAGCCCTGCTCTCCATGGCCCAGGGCCCTTTATCGCCCAGGGCCCTTTCTCGCCCAGGGCTTGTTGCTGCCGCCCAGAAATGGCACGGAAAAGAAGCGGCCCAACTGGGCACGCCGGCGCAGTGGAGTGTTCCCGGCTCAGAGTTGAAGGACGGGTGGTGGACTGGTGTGCGCCTCCGTCTTTCAGGTAGATGGGGCGGCAAAGGATGGGGATGACCTCATTTTGGTGAACAGGTTTATCTCACTCTGAGGGTTGTCCGAAGCACCAGGGGACGCCGATGCAGACTGCGTGGTTGGGAGATGCGTGGCTGCGGGACTAAGGGTTTCCAATATGGAGGCCATGAGGGACAGGACCCCGGAAGCAGAAGGTGGGGAGGCAGGTGACCGTTCCAAACCGGACTTCGTGATGGGCCTGGCCCTATGGTAGAGCGCCAGGGATGGGACCCCCGCAGGTCGAGGATCCACGGGCGTTGTCCTCGCTGCATTCCATCTTGTGGATTGCCTCCTGGCGGTGATCGGTTGCGGACACTCACAATGCCCTTCAAGGCCCCGGGGGGGGTCGGCCCAGCAGACGTGCAGCGCCCGAATGATTTCGCCGGGCGTTTTCCGGCCAATTCTCACGAGCGTTCTGCCCAAACCAGGATTGGTTTGGGCAGAACGCTCGTGAGAATTGGCCGGCGTAGGGCAGTCCTGCGGACAGCCCTGCTCTCCATGGCCCAGGGCCCTTTCTCGCCCAGGGCTTGTTGCTGCCGCCCCGAAATGGCACGGAAAAGAAGGGGCCCACCTGGGCACGCCGGCGCAGTGGAGCGTTCCCGGAGCAGAGTTGAAGGACGGGTGGTGGCCTGGTGTGCGCCTCCGTCTTTCGGGTAGATCGGGCGGTCAAGGATGGGGATGACCTCATTTTGGTCATACAGGTTTATCACACTCTGAGCGTTGTCTGAAGCACCAGGAGGCGCCGATGGAGACTGCGTGGTTGGGAGATGCGTGGCTGCGGGACTAAGGGTTTCCAATATGGAGGCCATGAGGGACAGGACCCCGGAAGCGGAAGGTTGGGGAAGCAGGCGAGCGTTCCAGACCGGACTTTGTGATGGGCCAGGCCCCATGGTAGACCGCCAGGGATGGGACCCCCGCAGGTCGAGGATCCACGGGCGTTGTCCTCGCTGCATTCCATCTTGTGGATTGCCTCCTGGCGGTGATCGGTTGCGGACACTCACAATGCCCTTCAAGGCCCCGGGGGGGTCGGCCCAGCAGACGTGCAGCGCCCGAATGACTTCGCCGGGCGTTTTCCGGCCAATTCTCACGAGCGTTCTGCCCAAACCAGGATTGGTTTGGGCAGAACGCTCGTGAGAATTGGCCGGCATAGGGCAGCCCTGCGGACAGCCCTGCTCTCCATGGCCCAGGGCCCTTTCTCGCCCAGGGCTTGTTGCTGCCGCCCAGAAATGGCACGGAAAAGAAGCGGCCCAACTGGGCATGCCGGCGCAGTGGAGTGTTCCCGGCTCAGAGTTGAAGGACGGGTGGTGGACTGGTGTGCGCCTCCGTCTTTCAGGTAGATGGGGCGGCAAAGGATGGGGATGACCTCATTTTGGTGAACAGGTTTATCTCACTCTGAGGGTTGTCCGAAGCACCAGGGGACGCCGATGCAGACTGCGTGGTTGGGAGATGCGTGGCTGCGGGAATAAGGGTTTCCAGTATGGAGGCCATGAGGGACAGGACCCCGGAAGCAGAAGGTTGGGGAGGCAGGTGAGCGTTCCAAACCGGACTTCGTGATGGGCCTGGCCCTATGGTAGAGCGCCAGGGATGGGACCCCCGCAGGTCGAGGATCCACGGGCGTTGTCCTCGCTGCATTCCATCTTGTGGATTGCCTCCTGGCGGTGATCGGTTGCGGACACTCACAATGCCCTTCAAGGCCCCGGGGGGGTCGGCCCAGCAGACGTGCAGCGCCCGAATGACTTCGCCGGGCGTTTTCCGGCCAATTCTCACGAGCGTTCTGCCCAAACCAGGATTGGTTTGGGCAGAACGCTCGTGAAAATTGGCCGGCGTAGGGCAGCCCTGCGGACAGCCCTGCTCTCCATGGCCCAGGGCCCTTTCTCGCCCAGGGCTTGTTGCTGCCGCCCCGAAATGGCACGGAAAAGAAGCGGCCCACCTGGGCACGCCGGCGCAGTGGAGCGTTCCCGGAGCAGAGTTGAAGGACGGGTGGTGGCCTGGTGTGCGCCTCCATCTTTCGGGTAGATCGGGCGGTCAAGGATGGGGATGACCTCATTTTGGTCATACAGGTTTATCACACTCTGAGCGTTGTCTGAAGCACCAGGAGGCGCCGATGGTGACTGCGTGGTTGGGAGATGCGTGGCTGCGGGACTAAGGGTTTCCTATATGGAGGCCATGAGGGACAGGACCCCGGAAGCGGAAGGTTGGGGAAGCAGGCGAGCGTTCCAGACCGGACTTTGTGATGGGCCAGGCCCCATGGTAGACCGCCAGGGATGGGACCCCCGCAGGACGAGGATCCACGGGCGTTGTCCTCGCTGCATTCCATCTTGTGGAGTGCCTCCTGGCGGCGATCCGGTGCGGACACTCACAATGCCCTTCAAGGCCCCGGGGTGGGGCGGCCCAGCAGACGTGCAGCGCCCGAATGACTTCGCCGGGCGTTTTCCGGCCAATTCTCACGAGCGTTCTGCCCAAACCAGGATTGGTTTGGGCAGAACGCTCATGAGAATTGGCCGGCGTAGGTCAGCCCTGCAGACAGCCCTGCTATCCATGGCCCAGGGCCCTTTATCGCCGAGGGCCCTTTCTCGCCCAGGGCTTGTTGCTGCCGCCCCGAAATGGCACGGAAAAGAAGCGGCCCAACTGGGCACGCCGGCGCAGTGGAGTGTCCCGGCTCAGAGTTGAAGGACGGGTGGTGGACTGGTGTGCGCCTCCGTCTTTCAGGTAGATGGGGCGGCAAAGGATGGGGATGACCTCATTTTGGTGAACAGGTTTATCTCACTCTGAGGGTTGTCCGAAGCACCAGAGGACGCCGATGCAGACTGCGTGGTTGGGAGATGCGTGGCTGCGGGAATAAGGGTTTCAATATGGAGGCCATGAGGGACAGGACCCCAGAAGCAGAAGGTTGGGGAGGCAGGTGAGCGTTCCAAACCGGACTTCGTGATGGGCCTGGCCCTATGGTAGAGCGCCAGGGATGGGACCCCCGCAGGTCGAGGATCCACGGGCGTTGTCCTCGCTGCATTCCATCTTGTGGATTGCCTCCTGGCGGTGATCGGTTGCGGACACTCACAATGCCCTTCAAGGCCCCGGGGGGGTCGGCCCAGCAGACGTGCAGCGCCCGAATGAATCGCCGGGCGTTTTCCGGCCAATTCTCACGAGCGTTCTGCCCAAACCAGGATTGGTTTGGGCAGAACGCTCGTGAGAATTGGCCGGCATAGGGCAGCCCTACGGACAGCCCTGCTCTCCATGGCCCAGGGCCCTTTCTCGCCCAGGGCTTGTTGCTGCCGCCCCGAAATGGCACGGAAAAGAAGCGGCCCACCTGGGCACGCCGGCGCAGTGGAGCGTTCCCGGAGCAGAGTTGAAGGACGGGTGGTGGCCTGGTGTGCGCCTCCGTCTTTCGGGTAGATCGGGCGGTCAAGGATGGGGATGACCTCATTTTGGTCATACAGGTTTATCACACTCTGAGCGTTGTCTGAAGCACCAGGAGGCGCCGATGGAGACTGCGTGGTTGGGAGATGCGTGGCTGCGGGACTAAGGGTTTCCAATATGGAGGCCATGAGGGACAGGACCCCGGAAGCGGAAGGTTGGGGAAGCAGGCGAGCGTTCCAGACCGGACTTTGTGATGGGCCAGGCCCCATGGTAGACCGCCAGGGATGGGACCCCCGCAGGTCGAGGATCCACGGGCGTTGTCCTCGCTGCATTCCATCTTGTGGAGTGCCTCCTGGCGGCGATCCGGTGCGGACACTCACAATGCCCTTCAAGGCCCCGGGGTGGGGCGGCCCAGCAGACGTGCAGCGCCCGAATGACTTCGCCGGGCGTTTTCCGGCCAATTCTCACGAGCGTTCTGCCCAAACCAGGATTGGTTTGGGCTGAACGCTCGTGAGAATTGGCCGGCGTAGGTCAGCCCTGCGGACAGCCCTGCTCTCCATGGCCCAGGGCCCTTTATCGCCCAGGGCCCTTTCTCGCCCAGGGCTTGTTGCTGCCGCCCAGAAATGGCACGGAAAAGAAGCGGCCCAACTGGGCACGCCGGCGCAGTGGAGTGTTCCCGGCTCAGAGTTGAAGGACGGGTGGTGGACTGGTGTGCGCCTCCGTCTTTCAGGTAGATGGGGCGGCAAAGGATGGGGATGACCTCATTTTGGTGAACAGGTTTATCTCACTCTGAGGGTTGTCCGAAGCACCAGGGGACGCCGATGCAGACTGCGTGGTTGGGAGATGCGTGGCTGCGGGACTAAGGGTTTCCAATATGGAGGCCATGAGGGACAGGACCCCGGAAGCAGAAGGTTGGGGATGCAGGTGAGCGTTCCAGACCGGACTTTGTGATGGGCCAGGCCCCATGGTAGACCGCCAGGGATGGGACCCCCGCAGGTCGAGGATCCACGGGCGTTGTCTTCGCTGCATTCCATCTTGTGGAGTGCCTCCTGGCGGCGATCCGGTGCGGACACTCACAATGCCCTTCAAGGCCCCGGGGTGGGGCGGCCCAGCAGACCTGCAGCGCCCGAATGACTTCGCCAGGCGTTTTCCGGCCAATACTCACGAGCGTTCTGCCCAAACCAGGATTGGTTTGGGCAGAACGCTCGTGAGAATTAGCCGGCGTAGGTCAGCCCTGCGGACAGCCCTGCTCTCCATGGCCCAGGGCCCTTTATCGCCCAGGGCCCTTTCTCGCCCAGGGCTTGTTGCTGCCGCCCAGAAATGGCACGGAAAAGAAGCGGCCCAACTGGGCACGCCGGCGCAGTGGAGTGTTCCCGGCTCTGAGTTGAAGGACGGGTGGTGGACTGGTGTGCGCCTCCGTCTTTCAGGTAGATGGGGCGGCAAAGGATGGGGATGACCTCATTTTGGTGAACAGGTTTATCTCACTCTGAGGGTTGTCCGAAGCACCAGGGGACGCCGATGCAGACTGCGTGTTTGGGAGATGCGTGGCTGCGGGACTAAGGGTTTGCAATATGGAGGCCATGAGGGACAGGACCCCGGAAGCAGAAGGTGGGGAGGCAGGTGACCGTTCCAAACCGGACTTCGTGATGGGCCTGGCCCTATGGTAGAGCGCCAGGGATGGGACCCCCGCAGGTCGAGGATCCACGGGCGTTGACCTCGCTGCATTCCATCTTGTGGATTGCCTCCTGGCGGTGATCGGTTGCGGACACTCACAATGCCCTTCAAGGCCCCGGGGGGGGTCGGCCCAGCAGACGTGCAGCGCCCGAATGATTTCGCCGGGCGTTTTCCGGCCAATTCTCACGAGCGTTCTGCCCAAACCAGGATTGGTTTGGGCAGAACGCTCGTGAGAATTGGCCGGCGTAGGGCAGTCCTGCGGACAGCCCTGCTCTCCATGGCCCAGGGCCCTTTCTCGCCCAGGGCTTGTTGCTGCCGCCCCGAAATGGCACGGAAAAGAAGGGGCCCACCTGGGCACGCCGGCGCAGTGGAGCGTTCCCGGAGCAGAGTTGAAGGACGGGTGGTGGCCTGGTTTGCGCCTCCGTCTTTCGGGTAGATCGGGCGGTCAAGGATGGGGATGACCTCATTTTGGTCATACAGGTTTATCACACTCTGAGCGTTGTCTGAAGCACCAGGAGGCGCCGATGGAGACTGCGTGGTTGGGAGATGCGTGGCTGCGGGTCTAAGGGTTTCCAATATGGAGGCCATGAGGGACAGGACACCGGAAGCGGAAGGTTGGGGAAGCAGGCGAGCGTTCCAGACCGGACTTTGTGATGGGCCAGGCCCCATGGTAGACCGCCAGGGATGGGAACCCCGCAGGTCGAGGATCCACGGGCGTTGTCCTCGCTGCATTCCATCTTGTGGATTGCCTCCTGGCGGTGATCGGTTGCGGACACTCACAATGCCCTTCAAGGCCCCGGGGGGGTCGGCCCAGCAGACGT
This sequence comes from Mustela nivalis, assembly GCF_964662115.1. Lineage (NCBI taxonomy): Eukaryota > Metazoa > Chordata > Mammalia > Carnivora > Mustelidae > Mustela > Mustela nivalis. Next base: position 224,421 of record NW_028135737.1, on the reverse strand, counting down.
GCAGCGCCCGAATGACTTCGCCGGGCGTTTTCTGGCCAATTCTCACGAGCGTTCTGCCCCAACCAGGATTGGTTGGGGCAGAACGCTCGTGAGAATTGGCCGGCGTAGGTCAGCCCTGCGGACAGCCCTGCTCTCCATGGCCCAGGGCCCTTTATCGCCCAGGGCCCTTTCTCGCCCAGGGCTTGTTGCTGCCGCCCAGAAATGGCACGGAAAAGAAGCGGCCCAACTTGGCACGCCGGCGCAGTGGAGTGTTCCCGGCTCAGAGTTGAAGGACGGGTGGTGGACTGGTGTGCGCCTCCGTCTTTCAGGTAGATGGGGCGGCAAAGGATGGGGATGACCTCATTTTGGTGAACAGGTTTATCTCACTCTGAGGGTTGTCCGAAGCACCAGGGGACGCCGATGCAGACTGCGTGGTTGGGAGATGCATGGCTGCGGGACTAAGGGTTTCCAATATGGAGGCCATGAGGGACAGGACCCCGGAAGCAGAAGGTTGGGGAGGCAGGTGAGCGTTCCAAACCGGACTTCGTGATGGGCCTGGCCCTATAGTAGAGCGCCAGGGATGGGACCCCCGCAGGTCGAGGATCCACGGGCGTTGTCCTCGCTGCATTCCATCTTGTGGATTGCCTCCTGGCGGTGATCGGTTGCGGACACTCACAATGCCCTTCAAGGCCCCGGGGGGGGTCGGCCCAGCAGACGTGCAGCGCCCGAATGACTTCGCCGGGTGTTTTCCGGCCAATTCTCACGAGCGTTCTGCCCAAACCAGGATTGGTTTGGGCAGAACGCTCGTGAGAATTGGCCGGCGCAGGGCAGCCCTGCGGACAGCCCTGCTCTCCATGGCCCAGGGCCCTTTATCGCCCAGGGCTTGTTGCTGCCGCCCCGAAATGGCACGGAAAAGAAGCGGCCCACCTGGGCACGCCGGCGCAGTGGAGCGTTCCCGGAGCAGAGTTGAAGGACGGGTGGTGGCCTGGTGTGCGCCTCCGTCTTTCGGGTAGATCGGGCGGTCAAGGATGGGGATGACCTCATTTTTGTCATACAGGTTTATCACACTCTGAGCGTTGTCTGAAGCACCAGGAGGCGCCGATGGAGACTGCGTGGTTGGGAGATGCGTGGCTGCGGGACTAAGGGTTTCCAATATGGAGGCCATGAGGGACAGGACCCCGGAAGCGGAAGGTTGGGGAAGCAGGCGAGCGTTCCAGACCGGACTTTGTGATGGGCCAGGCCCCATGGTAGACCGCCAGGGATGGGACCCCCGCAGGTCGAGGATCCACGGGCGTTGTCCTCGCTGCATTCCATCTTGTGGAGCGCCTCCTGGCGGCGATCCGGTGCGGACACTCACAATGCCCTTCAAGGCCCCGGGGTGAGGCGGCCCAGCAGACGTGCAGCGCCCGAATGACTTCGCCAGGCGTTTTCCGGCCAATTCTCACGAGCGTTCTGCCCAAACCAGGATTGGTTTGGGCAGAACGCCCGTGAGAATTGGCCGGCGTAGGTCAGCCCTGCGGACAGCCCTGCTCTCCATGGCCCAGGGCCCTTTATCGCCCAGGGCCCTTTCTCGCCCAGGGCTTGTTGCTGCCGCCCCGAAATGGCACGGAAAAGAAGCGGCCCACCTGGGCACGCCGGCGCAGTGGAGCGTTCCCGGAGCAGAGTTGAAGGACGGGTGGTGGCCTGGTGTGCGCCTCCGTCTTTCGGGTAGATCGGGCGGTCAAGGATGGGGATGACCTCATTTTGGTCATACAGGTTTATCACACTCTGAGCGTTGTCTGAAGCACCAGGAGGCGCCGATGGAGACTGCGTGGTTGGGAGATGCGTGGCTGCGGGACTAAGGGTTTCCAATATGGAGGCCATGAGGGACAGGACCCCGGAAGCGGAAGGTTGGGGAAGCAGGCGAGCGTTCCAGACCGGACTTTGTGATGGGCCAGGCCCCATGGTAGACCGCCAGGGATGGGACCCCCGCAGGTCGAGGATCCACGGGCGTTGTCCTCGCTGCATTCCATCTTGTGGAGCGCCTCCTGGCGGCGATCCGGTGCGGACACTCACAATGCCCTTCAAGGCCCCGGGGTGAGGCGGCCCAGCAGACGTGCAGCGCCCGAATGACTTCGCCAGGCGTTTTCCGGCCAATTCTCACGAGCGTTCTGCCCAAACCAGGATTGGTTTGGGCAGAACGCCCGTGAGAATTGGCCGGCGTAGGTCAGCCCTGCGGACAGCCCTGCTCTCCATGGACCAGGGCCCTTTATCGCCCAGGGCCCTTTCTCGCCCAGGGCTTGTTGCTGCCGCCCAGAAATGGCACGGAAAAGAAGCGGCCCAACTGGGCACGCCGGCGCAGTGGAGTGTTCCCGGCTCAGAGTTGAAGGACGGGTGGTGGACTGGTGTGCGCCTCCGTCTTTCAGGTAGATGGGGCGGCAAAGGATGGGGATGACCTCATTTTGGTGAACAGGTTTATCTCACTCTGAGGGTTGTCCGAAGCACCAGGGGACGCCGATGCAGACTGCGTGGTTGGGAGATGCGTGGCTGCGGGACTAAGGGTTTCCAATATGGAGGCCATGAGGGACAGGACCCCGGAAGCGGAAGGTTGGGGAAGCAGGCGAGCGTTCCAGACCGGACTTTGTGATGGGCCAGGCCCCATGGTAGACCGCCAGGGATGGGACCCCCGCAGGTCGAGGATCCACGGGCGTTGTCCTCGCTGCATTCCATCTTGTGGATTGCCTCCTGGCGGTGATCGGTTGCGGACACTCACAATGCCCTTCAAGGCCCCGGGGGGGGTCGGCCCAGCAGACGTGCAGCGCCCGAATGATTTCGCCGGGCGTTTTCCGGCCAATTCTCACGAGCATTCTGCCCAAACCAGGATTGGTTGGGCAGAACGCTCGTGAGAATTGGCCGGCGTAGGGCAGTCCTGCGGACAGCCCTGCTCTCCATGGCCCAGGGCCCTTTCTCGCCCAGGGCTTGTTGCTGCCGCCCCGAAATGGCACGGAAAAGAAGGGGCCCACCTGGGCACGCCAGCGCAGTGGAGCGTTCCCGGAGCAGAGTTGAAGGACGGGTGGTGGCCTGGTGTGCGCCTCCGTCTTTCGGGTAGATCGGGCGGTCAAGGATGGGGATGACCTCATTTTGGTCATACAGGTTTATCACACTCTGAGCGTTGTCTGAAGCACCAGGAGGCGCCGATGGAGACTGCGTGGTTGGGAGATGCGTGGCTGCGGGTCTAAGGGTTTCCAATATGGAGGCCATGAGGGACAGGACCCCGGAAGCGGAAGGTTGGGGAAGCAGGCGAGCGTTCCAGACCGGACTTTGTGATGGGCCAGGCCCCATGGTAGACCGCCAGGGATGGGACCCCCGCAGGTCGAGGATCCACGGGCGTTGTCCTCGCTGCATTCCATCTTGTGGATTGCCTCCTGGCGGTGATCGGTTGCGGACACTCACAATGCCCTTCAAGGCCCCGGGGGGGTCGGCCCAGCAGACGTGCAGCGCCCGAATGACTTCGCCGGGCATTTTCCGGCCAATTCTCACGAGCGTTCTGCCCCAACCAGGATTGGTTGGGGCAGAACGCTCGTGAGAATTGGCCGGCGTAGGTCAGCCCTGCGGACAGCCCTGCTCTCCATGGCCCAGGGCCCTTTATCGCCCAGGGCCCTTTCTCGCCCAGGGCTTGTTGCTGCCGCCCAGAAATGGCACGGAAAAGAAGCGGCCCAACTGGGCACGCCGGCGCAGTGGAGTGTTCCCGGCTCAGAGTTGAAGGACGGGTGGTGGACTGGTGTGCGCCTCCGTCTTTCAGGTAGATGGGGCGGCAAAGGATGGGGATGACCTCATTTTGGTGAACAGGTTTATCTCACTCTGAGGGTTGTCCGAAGCACCAGGGGACGCCGATGCAGACTGCGTGGTTGGGAGATGCGTGGCTGCGGGACTAAGGGTTTCCAATATGGGGGCCATGAGGGACAGGACCCCGGAAGCAGAAGGTTGGGGAGGCAGGTGAGCGTTCCAAACCGGACTTCGTGATGGGCCTGGCCCTATGGTAGAGCGCCAGGGATGGGACCCCCGCAGGTCGAGGATCCACGGGCGTTGTCCTCGCTGCATTCCATCTTGTGGATTGCCTCCTGGCGGTGATCGGTTGCGGACACTCACAATGCCCTTCAAGGCCCCGGGGGGGGTCGGCCCAGCAGACGTGCAGAGCCCGAATGACTTCGCCGGGCGTTTTCCGGCCAATTCTCACGAGCGTTCTGCCCAAACCAGGATTGGTTTGGGCAGAACGCTCGTGAGAATTGGTCGGCGTAGGGCAGCCCTGCGGACAGCCCTGCTCTCCATGGCCCAGGGCCCTTTTTCGCCCAGGGCTTGTTGCTGCCGCCCCGAAATGGCACGGAAAAGAAGCGGCCCACCTGGGCACGCCGGCGCAGTGGAGCGTTCCCGGAGCAGAGTTGAAGGACGGGTGGTGGCCTGGTGTGCGCCTCCGTCTTTCGGGTAGATCGGGCGGTCAAGGATGGGGATGACCTCATTTTGGTCATACAGGTTTATCCCACTCTGAGGGTTGTCCGAAGCACCAGGGGACGCCGATGCAGACTGCGTGGTTGGGAGATGCGTGGCTGCGGGACTAAGGGTTTCCAATATGGAGGCCATGAGGGACAGGACCCCGGAAGCAGAAGGTTGGGGAGGCAGGTGAGCGTTCCAAACCGGACTTCGTGATGGGCCTGGCCCTATGGTAGAGCGCCAGGGATGGGACCCCCGCAGGTCGAGGATCCACGGGCGTTGTCCTCGCTGCATTCCATCTTGTGGATTGCCTCCTGGCGGTGATCGGTTGCGGACACTCACAATGCCCTTCAAGGCCCCGGGGGGGTCGGCCCAGCAGACGTGCAGCGCCCGAATGACTTCGCCGGGCGTTTTCCGGCCAATTCTCACGAGCGTTCTGCCCAAACCAGGATTGGTTTGGGCAGAACGCTCGTGAGAATTGGCCGGCGTAGGGCAGCCCTGCGGACAGCCCTGCTCTCCATGGCCCAGGGCCCTTTATCGCCCAGGGCCCTTTCTCGCCCAGGGCTTGTTGCTGCCGCCCAGAAATGGCACGGAAAAGAAGCGGCCCAACTGGGCACGCCGGCGCAGTGGAGTGTTCCCGGCTCAGAGTTGAAGGACGGGTGGTGGACTGGTGTGCGCCTCCGTCTTTCAGGTAGATGGGGCGGCAAAGGATGGGGATGACCTCATTTTGGTGAACAGGTTTATCTCACTCTGAGGGTTGTCCGAAGCACCAGGGGACGCCGATGCAGACTGCGTGGTTGGGAGATGCGTGGCTGCGGGACTAAGGGTTTCCAATATGGAGGCCATGAGGGACAGGACCCCGGAAGCAGAAGGTTGGGGAGGCAGGTGACCGTTCCAATCCGGACTTCGTGATGGGCCTGGCCCTATGGTAGAGCGCCAGGGATGGGACCCCCGCAGGTCGAGGATCCACGGGCGTTGTCCTCGCTGCATTCCATCTTGTGGATTGCCTCCTGGCGGTGATCGGTTGCGGACACTCACAATGCCCTTCAAGGCCCCGGGGGGGGTCGGCCCAGCAGACGTGCAGAGCCCGAATGACTTCGCCGGGCGTTTTCCGGCCAATTCTCACGAGCGTTCTGCCCAAACCAGAATTGGTTTGGGCAGAACGCTCGTGAGAATTGGCCGGCGTAGGGCAGCCCTGCGGACAGCCCTGCTCTCCATGGCCCAGGGCCCTTTCTCGCCCAGGGCTTGTTGCTGCCGCCCCGAAATGGCACGGAAAAGAAGCGGCCCACCTGGGCACGCCGGCGCAGTGGAGCTTTCCCGGAGCAGAGTTGAAGGACGGGTGGTGGCCTGGTGTGCGCCTCCGTCTTTCGGGTAGATTGGGCGGTCAAGGATGGGGATGACCTCATTTTGGTCATACAGGTTTATCACACTCTGAGCGTTGTCTGAAGCACCAGGAGGCGCCGATGGAGACTGCGTGGTTGGGAGATGCGTGGCTGCGGGACTAAGGGTTTCCAATATGGAGGCCATGAGGGACAGGACCCCGGAAGCGGAAGGTTGGGGAAGCAGGCGAGCGTTCCAGACCGGACTTTGTGATGGGCCAGGCCCCATGGTAGACCGCCAGGGATGGGACCCCCGCAGGTCGAGGATCCACGGGCGTTGTCCTCGCTGCATTCCATCTTGTGGAGCGCCTCCTGGCGGCGATCCGGTGCGGACACTCACAATGCCCTTCAAGGCCCCGGGGTGAGGCGGCCCAGCAGACGTGCAGCGCCCGAATGACTTCGCCAGGCGTTTTCCGGCCAATTCTCACGAGCGTTCTGCCCAAACCAGGATTGGTTTGGGCAGAACGCCCGTGAGAATTGGCCGGCGTAGGTCAGCCCTGCGGACAGCCCTGCTCTCCATGGCCCAGGGCCCTTTATCGCCCAGGGCCCTTTCTCGCCCAGGGCTTGTTGCTGCCGCCTAGAAATGGCACGGAAAAGAAGCGGCCCAACTGGGCACGCCGGCGCAGTGGAGTGTTCCCGGCTCAGAGTTGAAGGACGGGTGGTGGACTGGTGTGCGCCTCCGTCTTTCAGGTAGATGGGGCGGCAAAGGATGGGGATGACCTCATTTTGGTGAACAGGTTTATCTCACTCTGAGGGTTGTCCGAAGCACCAGGGGACGCCGATGCAGACTGCGTGGTTGGGAGATGCGTGGCTGCGGGACTAAGGGTTTCCAATATGGAGGCCATGAGGGACAGGACCCCGGAAGCGGAAGGTTGGGGAAGCAGGCGAGCGTTCCAGACCGGACTTTGTGATGGGCCAGGCCCCATGGTAGACCGCCAGGGATGGGACCCCCGCAGGTCGAGGATCCACGGGCGTTGTCCTCGCTGCATTCCATCTTGTGGATTGCCTCCTGGCGGTGATCGGTTGCGGACACTCACAATGCCCTTCAAGGCCCCGGGGGGGGTCGGCCCAGCAGACGTGCTGCGCCCGAATGATTTCGCCGGGCGTTTTCCGGCCAATTCTCACGAGCATTCTGCCCAAACCAGGATTGGTTGGGCAGAACGCTCGTGAGAATTGGCCGGCGTAGGGCAGTCCTGCGGACAGCCCTGCTCTCCATGGCCCAGGGCCCTTTCTCGCCCAGGGCTTGTTGCTGCCGCCCCGAAATGGCACGGAAAAGAAGGGGCCCACCTGGGCACGCCAGCGCAGTGGAGCGTTCCCGGAGCAGAGTTGAAGGACGGGTGGTGGCCTGGTGTGCGCCTCCGTCTTTCGGGTAGATCGGGCGGTCAAGGATGGGGATGACCTCATTTTGGTCATACAGGTTTATCACACTCTGAGCGTTGTCTGAAGCACCAGGAGGCGCCGATGGAGACTGCGTGGTTGGGAGATGCGTGGCTGCGGGTCTAAGGGTTTCCAATATGGAGGCCATGAGGGACAGGACCCCGGAAGCGGAAGGTTGGGGAAGCAGGCGAGCGTTCCAGACCGGACTTTGTGATGGGCCAGGCCCCATGGTAGACCGCCAGGGATGGGACCCCCGCAGGTCGAGGATCCACGGGCGTTGTCCTCGCTGCATTCCATCTTGTGGATTGCCTCCTGGCGGTGATCGGTTGCGGACACTCACAATGCCCTTCAAGGCCCCGGGGGGGTCGGCCCAGCAGACGTGCAGCGCCCGAATGACTTCGCCGAACATTTTCCGGCCAATTCTCACGATCGTTCTGCCCCAACCAGGATTGGTTGGGGCAGAACGCTCGTGAGAATTGGCCGGCGTAGGTCAGCCCTGCGGACAGCCCTGCTCTCCATGGCCCAGGGCCCTTTATCGCCCAGGGCCCTTTCTCGCCCAGGGCTTGTTGCTGCCGCCCAGAAATGGCACGGAAAAGAAGCGGCCCAACTGGGCACGCCGGCGCAGTGGAGTGTTCCCGGCTCAGAGTTGAAGGACGGGTGGTGGACTGGTGTGCGCCTCCGTCTTTCAGGTAGATGGGGCGGCAAAGGATGGGGATGACCTCATTTTGGTGAACAGGTTTATCTCACTCTGAGGGTTGTCCGAAGCACCAGGGGACGCCGATGCAGACTGCGTGGTTGGGAGATGCGTGGCTGCGGGACTAAGGGTTTCCAATATGGGGGCCATGAGGGACAGGACCCCGGAAGCAGAAGGTTGGGGAGGCAGGTGAGCGTTCCAAACCGGACTTCGTGATGGGCCTGGCCCTATGGTAGAGCGCCAGGGATGGGACCCCCGCAGGTCGAGGATCCACGGGCGTTGTCCTCGCTGCATTCCATCTTGTGGATTGCCTCCTGGCGGTGATCGGTTGCGGACACTCACAATGCCCTTCAAGGCCCCGGGGGGGGTCGGCCCAGCAGACGTGCAGAGCCCGAATGACTTCGCCGGGCGTTTTCCGGCCAATTCTCACGAGCGTTCTGCCCAAACCAGGATTGGTTTGGGCAGAACGCTCGTGAGAATTGGTCGGCGTAGGGCAGCCCTGCGGACAGCCCTGCTCTCCATGGCCCAGGGCCCTTTTTCGCCCAGGGCTTGTTGCTGCCGCCCCGAAATGGCACGGAAAAGAAGCGGCCCACCTGGGCACGCCGGCGCAGTGGAGCGTTCCCGGAGCAGAGTTGAAGGACGGGTGGTGGCCTGGTGTGCGCCTCCGTCTTTCGGGTAGATCGGGCGGTCAAGGATGGGGATGACCTCATTTTGGTCATACAGGTTTATCCCACTCTGAGGGTTGTCCGAAGCACCAGGGGACGCCGATGCAGACTGCGTGGTTGGGAGATGCGTGGCTGCGGGACTAAGGGTTTCCAATATGGAGGCCATGAGGGACAGGACCCCGGAAGCAGAAGGTTGGGGAGGCAGGTGAGCGTTCCAAACCGGACTTCGTGATGGGCCTGGCCCTATGGTAGAGCGCCAGGGATGGGACCCCCGCAGGTCGAGGATCCACGGGCGTTGTCCTCGCTGCATTCCATCTTGTGGATTGCCTCCTGGCGGTGATCGGTTGCGGACACTCACAATGCCCTTCAAGGCCCCGGGGGGGTCGGCCCAGCAGACGTGCAGCGCCCGAATGACTTCGCCGGGCGTTTTCCGGCCAATTCTCACGAGCGTTCTGCCCAAACCAGGATTGGTTTGGGCAGAACGCTCGTGAGAATTGGCCGGCGTAGGGCAGCCCTGCGGACAGCCCTGCTCTCCATGGCCCAGGGCCCTTTATCGCCCAGGGCCCTTTCTCGCCCAGGGCTTGTTGCTGCCGCCCAGAAATGGCACGGAAAAGAAGCGGCCCAACTGGGCACGCCGGCGCAGTGGAGTGTTCCCGGCTCAGAGTTGAAGGACGGGTGGTGGACTGGTGTGCGCCTCCGTCTTTCAGGTAGATGGGGCGGCAAAGGATGGGGATGACCTCATTTTGGTGAACAGGTTTATCTCACTCTGAGGGTTGTCCGAAGCACCAGGGGACGCCGATGCAGACTGCGTGGTTGGGAGATGCGTGGCTGCGGGACTAAGGGTTTCCAATATGGAGGCCATGAGGGACAGGACCCCGGAAGCAGAAGGTTGGGGAGGCAGGTGACCGTTCCAATCCGGACTTCGTGATGGGCCTGGCCCTATGGTAGAGCGCCAGGGATGGGACCCCCGCAGGTCGAGGATCCACGGGCGTTGTCCTCGCTGCATTCCATCTTGTGGATTGCCTCCTGGCGGTGATCGGTTGCGGACACTCACAATGCCCTTCAAGGCCCCGGGGGGGGTCGGCCCAGCAGACGTGCAGAGCCCGAATGACTTCGCCGGGCGTTTTCCGGCCAATTCTCACGAGCGTTCTGCCCAAACCAGAATTGGTTTGGGCAGAACGCTCGTGAGAATTGGCCGGCGTAGGGCAGCCCTGCGGACAGCCCTGCTCTCCATGGCCCAGGGCCCTTTCTCGCCCAGGGCTTGTTGCTGCCGCCCCGAAATGGCACGGAAAAGAAGCGGCCCACCTGGGCACGCCGGCGCAGTGGAGCGTTCCCGGAGCAGAGTTGAAGGACGGGTGGTGGCCTGGTGTGCGCCTCCGTCTTTCGGGTAGATTGGGCGGTCAAGGATGGGGATGACCTCATTTTGGTCATACAGGTTTATCACACTCTGAGCGTTGTCTGAAGCACCAGGAGGCGCCGATGGAGACTGCGTGGTTGGGAGATGCGTGGCTGCGGGACTAAGGGTTTCCTATATGGAGGCCATGAGGGACAGTACCCCGGAAGCGGAAGGTTGGGGAAGCAGGCGAGCGTTCCAGACCGGACTTTGTGATGGGCCAGGCCCCATGGTAGACCGCCAGGGATGGGACCCCCGCAGGTCGAGGATCCACGGGCGTTGTCCTCGCTGCATTCCATCTTGTGGAGTGCCTCCTGGCGGCGATCCGGTGCGGACACTCACAATGCCCTTCAAGGCCCCGGGGTGGGGCGGCCCAGCAGACGTGCAGCGCCCGAATGACTTCGCCAGGCATTTTCCGGCCAATTCTCACGAGCGTTCTGCCCAAACCAGGATTGGTTTGGGCAGAACGCTCGTGAGAATTAGCCGGCGTAGGTCAGCCCTGCGGACAGCCCTGCTCTCCATGGCCCAGGGCCCTTTATCGCCCAGGGCCCTTTCTCGCCCAGGGCTTGTTGCTGCCGCCCAGAAATGGCACGGAAAAGAAGCGGCCCAACTGGGCACGCCGGCGCAGTGGAGTGTTCCCGGCTCAGAGTTGAAGGACGGGTGGTGGACTGGTGTGCGCCTCCGTCTTTCAGGTAGATGGGGCGGCAAAGGATGGGGATGACCTCATTTTGGTGAACAGGTTTATCTCACTCTGAGGGTTGTCCGAAGCACCAGGGAACGCCGATGCAGACTGCGTGGGTGGGAGATGCGTGGCTGCTGGACTAAGGGTTTCCAATATGGAGGCCATGAGGGACAGGACCCCGGAAGCAGAAGGTTGGGGAGGCAGGTGAGCGTTCCAAACCGGACTTCGTGATGGGCCTGGCCCTATGGTAGAGCGCCAGGGATGGGACCCCCGCAGGTCGAGGATCCACGGGGGTTGTCCTCGCTGCATTCCATCTTGTGGATTGCCTCCTGGCGGTGATCGGTTGCGGACACTCACAATGCCCTTCAAGGCCCCGGGGGGGTCGGCCCAGCAGACGTGCAGCGCCCGAATGACTTCGCCGGGCGTTTTCCGGCCAATTCTCATGAGCGTTCTGCCCAAACCAGGATTGGTTTGGGCAGAACGCTCGTGAGAATTGGCCGGCGTAGGGCAGCCCTGCGGACAGCCCTGATCTCCATGGCCCAGGGCCCTTTCTCGCCCAGGGCTTGTTGCTGCCGCCCCGAAATGGCACGGAAAAGAAGCGGCCCACCTGGGCACGCCGGCGCAGTGGAGCGTTCCCGGAGCAGAGTTGAAGGACTGGTGGTGGCCTGGTGTGCGCCTCCGTCTTTCGGGTAGATCGGGCGGTCAAGGATGGGGATGACCTCATTTTGGTCATACAGGTTTATCACACTCTGAGCGTTGTCTGAAGCACCAGGAGGCGCCGATGGAGACTGCGTGGTTGGGAGATGCGAGGCTGCGGGACTAAGGGTTTCCAATATGGAGGCCATGAGGGACAGGACCCCGGAAGCGGAAGGTTGGGGAAGCAGGCGAGCGTTCCAGACCGGACTTTGTGATGGGCCAGGCCCCATGGTAGACCGCCAGGGATGGGACCCCCGCAGGTCGAGGATCCACGGGCGTTGTCCTCGCTGCATTCCATCTTGTGGAGTGCCTCCTGGCGGCGATCCGGTGCGGACACTCACAATGCCCTTCAAGGCCCCGGGGTGGGGCGGCCCAGCAGAGGTGCAGCGCCCGAATGACTTCGCCAGGTGTTTTCCGGCCAATTCTCACGAGCGTTCTGCCCAAACCAGGATTGGTTTGGGCAGAACGCTCGTGAGAATTGGCCGGCGTAGGTCAGCCCTGCGGACAGCCCTGCTCTCCATGGCCCAGGGCCCTTTATCGCCCAGGGCCCTTTCTCGCCCAGGGCTTGTTGCTGCCGCCCCGAAATGGCACGGAAAAGAAGCGGCCCAACTGGGCACGCCGGCGCAGTGGAGTGTTCCCGGCTCAGAGTTGAAGGACGGGTGGTGGACTGGTGTGCGCCTCCGTCTTTCAGGTAGATGGGGCGGCAAAGGATGGGGATGACCTCATTTTGGTGAACAGGTTTATCTCACTCTGAGGGTTGTCCGAAGCACCAGGGGACGCCGATGCAGACTGCGTGGTTGGGAGATGCGTGGCTGCGGGACTAAGGGTTTCCAATATGGAGGCCATGAGGGACAGGACCCCGGAAGCGGAAGGTTGGGGAAGCAGGCGAGCGTTCCAGACCGGACTTTGTGATGGGCCAGGCCCCATGGTAGACCGCCAGGGATGGGACCCCCGCAGGTCGAGGATCCACGGGCGTTGTCCTCGCTGCATTCCATCTTGTGGAGTGCCTCCTGGCGGCGATCCGGTGCGGACACTCACAATGCCCTTCAAGGCCCCGGGGTGGGGCGGCCCAGCAGACGTGCAGCGCCCGAATGACTTCACCAGGCGTTTTCCGGCCAATTCTCACGAGCGTTCTGCCCAAACCAGGATTGGTTTGGGCAGAACGCTCGTGAGAATTGGCCGGCGTAGGTCAGCCCTGCGGACAGCCCTGCTCTCCATGGCCCAGGGCCCTTTATCGCCCAGGGCCCTTTCTCGCCCAGGGCTTGTTGCTGCCGCCCAGAAATGGCACGGAAAAGAAGCGGCCCAACTGGGCACGCCGGCGCAGTGGAGTGTTCCCGGCTCAGAGTTGAAGGACGGGTGGTGGACTGGTGTGCGCCTCCGTCTTTCAGGTAGATGGGGCGGCAAAGAATGGGGATGACCTCATTTTGGTCATACAGGTTTATCACACTCTGAGCGTTGTCTGAAGCACCAGGAGGCGCCGATGGAGACTGCGTGGTTGGGAGATGCGTGGCTGCGGGACTAAGGGTTTCCAATATGGAGGCCATGAGGGACAGGACCCCGGAAGCGGAAGGTTGGGGAAGCAGGCGAGCGTTCCAGACCGGACTTTGTGATGGGCCAGGCCCCATGGTAGACCGCCAGGGATGGGACCCCCGCAGGTCGAGGATCCACGGGCGTTGTCCTCGCTGCATTCCATCTTGTGGAGTGCCTCCTGGCGGCGATCCGGTGCGGACACTCACAATGCCCTTCAAGGCCCCGGGGTGGGGCGGCCCAGCAGACGTGCAGCGCCCGAATGACTTCGCCAGGCGTTTTCCGGCCAATTCTCACGAGCGTTCTGCCCAAACCAGGATTGGTTTGGGCAGAACGCTCGTGAGAATTGGCCGGCGTAGGTCAGCCCTGCGGACAGCCCTGCTCTCCATGGCCCAGGGCCCTTTATCGCCCAGGGCCCTTTCTCGCCCAGGGCTTGTTGCTGCCGCCCAGAAATGGCACGGAAAAGAAGCGGCCCAACTGGGCACGCCGGCGCAGTGGAGTGTTCCCGGCTCAGAGTTGAAGGACGGGTGGTGGACTGGTGTGCGCCTCCGTCTTTCAGGTAGATGGGGCGGCAAAGGATGGGGATGACCTCATTTTGGTGAACAGGTTTATCTCACTCTGAGGGTTGTCCGAAGCACCAGGGGACGCCGATGCAGACTGCGTGGTTGGGAGATGCGTGGCTGCGGGACTAAGGGTTTCCAATATGGAGGCCATGAGGGACAGGACCCCGGAAGCAGAAGGTTGGGGAGGCAGGTGAGCGTTCCAAACCGGACTTCGTGATGGGCCTGGCCCTATGGTAGAGCGCCAGGGATGGGACCCCCGCAGGTCGAGGATCCACGGGCGTTGTCCTCGCTGCATTCCATCTTGTGGATTGCCTCCTGGCGGTGATCGGTTGCGGACACTCACAATGCCCTTCAAGGCCCCGGGGGGGTCGGCCCAGCAGACGTGCAGCGCCCGAATGACTTCGCCGGGCGTTTTCCGGCCAATTCTCACGAGCGTTCTGCCCAAACCAGGATTGGTTTGGGCAGAACGCTCGTGAGAATTGGCCGGCGTAGGGCACCCCTGCGGACAGCCCTGCTCTCCATGGCCCAGGGCCCTTTCTCGCCCAGGGCTTGTTGCTGCCGCCCCGAAATGGCACGGAAAAGAAGCTGCCCACCTGGGCACGCCGGCGCAGTGGAGCGTTCCCGGAGCAGAGTTGAAGGACGGGTGGTGGCCTGGTGTGCGCCTCCGTCTTTCGGGTAGATCGGGCGGTCAAGGATGGGGATGACCTCATTTTGGTCATACAGGTTTATCACACTCTGAGCGTTGTCTGAAGCACCAGGAGGCGCCGATGGAGACTGCGTGGTTGGGAGATGCGTGGCTGCGGGACTAAGGGTTTCCAATAGGGAGGCCATGAGGGACAGGACCCCGGAAGCGGAAGGTTGGGGAAGCAGGCGAGCGTTCCAGACCGGACTTTGTGTTGGGCCAGGCCCCATGGAAGACCGCCAGGGATGGGACCCCCGCAGGTCGAGGATCCACGGGCGTTGTCCTCGCTGCATTCCATCTTGTGGCGTGCCTCCTGGCGGCGATCCGGTGCGGACACTCACAATGCCCTTCAAGGCCCCGGGGTGGGGCGGCCCAGCAGACGTGCAGCGCCCGAATGACTTCGCCAGGCGTTCTCCGGCCAATTCTCACGAGCGTTCTGCCCAAACCAGGATTGGTTTGGCCAGAACGCTCGTGAGAATTGGCCGGCGTAGGTCAGCCCTGCGGACAGCCCTGCTCTCCATGGCCCAGGGCCCTTTCTCGCCCAGGGCCCTTTCTCGCCCAGGGCTTGTTGCTGCCGCCCAGAAATGGCACGGAAAAGAAGCGGCCCAACTGGGCACGCCGGCGCAGTGGAGTGTTCCCGGCTCAGAGTTGAAGGACGGGTGGTGGACTGGTGTGCGCCTCCGTCTTTCAGGTAGATGGGGCGGCAAAGGATGGGGATGACCTCATTTTGGTGAACAGGTTTATCTCACTCTGAGGGTTGTCCGAAGCACCAGGGGACGCCGATGCAGACTGCGTGGTTGGGAGATGCGTGGCTGCGGGACTAAGGGTTTCCAATATGGAGGCCATGAGGGACAGGACCCCGGAAGCAGAAGGTTGGGGAGGCAGGTGAGCGTTCCAAACCGGACTTCGTGATGGGCCTGGCCCTATGGTAGAGCGCCAGGGATGGGACCCCCGCAGGTCGAGGATCCACGGGCGTTGTCCTCGCTGCATTCCATCTTGTGGATTGCCTCATGGCGGTGATCGGTTGCGGACACTCACAATGCCCTTCAAGGCCCCGGGGGGGTCGGCCCAGCAGACGTGCAGCGCCCGAATGATTTCGCCGGGCGTTTTCCGGCCAATTCTCACGAGCGTTCTGCCCAAACCAGGATTGGTTTGGGCAGAACGCTTTGAGAATTGGCCGGCGTAGGGCAGCCCTGCGGACAGCCCTGCTCTCCATGGCCCAGGGCCCTTTCTCGCCCAGGGCTTGTTGCTGCCGCCCCGAAATGGCACGGAAAAGAAGCGGCCCTCCTGGGCACACCGGCGCAGTGGAGCGTTCCCGGAGCAGAGTTGAAGGACGGGTGGTGGCCTGGTGTGCGCCTCCGTCTTTCGGGTAGATCGGGCGGTCAAGGATGGGGATGACCTCATTTTGGTCATACAGGTTTATCACATTCTGAGCGTTGTCTGAAGCACCAGGAGGCGCCGATGGAGACTGCGTGGTTGGGAGATGCGTGGCTGCCGGACTAAGGGTTTCCAATATGGAGGCCATGAGGGACAGGACCCCGGAAGCGGAAGGTTGGGGAAGATGGCGAGCGTTCCAGACCGGACTTTGTGATGCGCCAGGCCCCCTGGTAGACCGCCAGGGATGGGACCCCCGCAGGTCGAGGATCCACGGGCGTTGTCCTCGCTGCATTCCATCTAGTGGCGTGCTTCCTGGCGGCGATCCGGTGCGGACACTCACAATGCCCTTCAAGGCCCCGGGGTGGGGCGGCCCAGCAGACGTGCAGCGCCCGAATGACTTCGCCAGGCGTTTTCCGGCCAATTCTCACGAGCGTTCTGCCCAAACCAGGATTGGTTTGGGCAGAACGCTCGTGAGAATTGGCCGGCGTAGGTCAGCCCTGCGGACAGCCCTGCTCTCCATGGCCCAGGGCCCTTTATCGCCCAGGGCCCTTTCTCGCCCAGGGCTTGTTGCTGCCGCCCAGAAATGGCACGGAAAAGAAGCGGCCCAACTGGGCACGCCGGCGCAGTGGAGTGTTCCCGGCTCAGAGTTGAAGGACGGGTGGAGGACTGGTGTGCGCCTCCGTCTTTCAGGTAGATGGGGCGGCAAAGGATGGGGATGACCTCATTTTGGTGAACAGGTTTATCTCACTCTGAGGGTTGTCCGAAGCACCAGGGGACGCCGATGCAGACTGCGTGGTTGGGAGATGCGTGGCTGCGGGACTAAGGGTTTCCAATATGGAGGCCATGAGGGACAGGACCCCGGAAGCAGAAGGTTGGGGAGGCAGGTGAGCGTTCCAAACCGGACTTCGTGATGGGCCTGGCCCTATGGTAGAGCGCCAGGGATGGGACCCCCGCAGGTCGAGGATCCACGGGCGTTGTCCTCGCTGCATTCCATCTTGTGGATTGCCTCCTGGCGGTGATCGGTTGCGGACACTCACAATGCCCTTCAAGGCCCCGGGGGGGTCGGCCCAGCAGACGTGCAGCGCCCGAATGACTTCGCCGGGCGTTTTCCGGCCAATTCTCACGAGCGTTCTGCCCAAACCAGGATTGGTTTGGGCAGAACGCTCGTGAGAATTGGCCGGCGTAGGGCAGCCCTGCGGACAGCCCTGCTCTCCATGGCCCAGGGCCCTTTCTCGCCCAGGGCTTGTTGCTGCCGCCCCGAAATGGCACGGAAAGAAGTGGCCCACCTGAGCACGCCGGCGCAGTGGAGCGTTCCCGGAGCAGAGTTGAAGGACGGGTGGTGGCTTGGTGTGCGCCTCCGTCTTTCGGGTAGATCGGGCGGTCAAGGATGGGGATGACCTCATTTTGGTCATACAGGTTTATCACACTCTGAGCGTTGTATGAAGCACCAGGAGGCGCCGATGGAGACTGCGTGGTTGGGAGATGCGTGGCTGCGGGTCTAAGGGTTTCCAATATGGAGGCCATGAGGGACAGGACCCCGGAAGCGGAAGGTTGGGGAAGCAGGCGAGCGTTCCAGACCGGACTTTGTGATGGGCCAGGCCCCATTGTAGACCGCCAGGGATGGGACCCCCGCAGGTCGAGGATCCACGGGCGTTGTCCTCGCTGCATTCCATCTTGTGGAGTGCCTCCTGGCGGCGATCCGGTGCGGACACTCACAATGCCCTTCAAGGCCCCGGGGTGGGGCGGCCCAGCAGACGTGCAGCGCCCGAATGACTTCGCCAGGCGTTTTCCGGCCAATTCTCACGAGCGTTCTGCCCAAACCAGGATTGGTTTGGGCAGAACGCTCGTGAGAATTGGCCGGCGTAGGTCAGCCCTGTGGACAGCCCTGCTCTCCATGGCACAGGGCCCTTTATCGCCCAGGGCCCTTTCTCGCCTTGGGCTTGTTGCTGCCACCCAGAAATGGCACGGAAAAGAAGCGGCCCAACTGGGCACGCCGGCGCAGTGGAGTGTTCCCGGCTCAGAGTTGAAGGACGGGTGGTGGACTGGTGTGCGCCTCCGTCTTTCAGGTAGATGGGGCGGCAAAGGATGGGGATGACCTCATTTTGGTGAACAGGTTTATCTCACTCTGAGGGTTGTCCGAAGCACCAGGGGACGCCGATGCAGACTGCGTGGTTGGGAGATGCGTGGCTGCGGGACTAAGGGTTTCCAATATGGAGGCCATGAGGGACAGGACCCCGGAAGCAGAAGGTTGGGGAGGCAGGTGAGCGTTCCAAACCGGACTTCGTGATGGGCCTGGCCCTATGGTAGAGCGCCAGGGATGGGACCCCCGCAGGTCGAGGATCCACGGGCGTTGTCCTCGCTGCATTCCATCTTGTGGATTGCCTCCTGGCGGTGATCGGTTGCGGACACTCACAATGCCCTTCAAGGCCCCGGGGGGGTCGGCCCAGCAGACGTGCAGCGCCCGAATGACTTCGCCGGGCGTTTTCCGGCCAATTCTCACGAGCGTTCTGCCCAAACCAGGATTGGTTTGGGCAGAACGCTCGTGAGAATTGGCCGGCGTAGGGCAGCCCTGCGGACAGCCCTGCTCTCCATGGCCCAGGGCCCTTTCTCGCCCAGGGCTTGTTGCTGCCGCCCCGAAATGGCACGGAAAAGAAGCGGCCCACCTGGGCACGCCGGCGCAGTGGAGCGTTCCCGGAGCAGAGTTGAAGGACGGGTGGTGGCCTGGTGTGCGCCTCCGTCTTTCGGGTAGATCGGGCGATCAAGGATGGGGATGACCTCATTTTGGTCATACAGGTATATCACACTCTGAGCGTTGTCTGAAGCTCCAGGAGGCGCCGATGGAGACTGCGTGGTAGGGAGATGGGTGGATGCGGGACTAAGGGTTTCCAATATGGAGGCCATGAGGGACAGGACCCCGGAAGCGGAAGGTTGGGGAAGCAGGCGAGCGTTCCAGACCAGACTTTGTGATGGGCCAGGCCCCACGGTAGACCGCCAGGGATGGGACCCCCGCAGGTCGAGGATCCACGGGCGTTGTCCTCGCTGCATTCCATCTTGTGGAGTGCCTCCTGGCGGCGATCCGGTGCGGACACTCACAATGCCCTTCAAGGCCCCGGGGTGGGGCGGCCCAGCAGACGTGCAGCGCCCGAATGACTTCGCCAGGCGTTTTCCGGCCAATTCTCACAAGCGTTCTGCCCAAACCAGGATTGGTTTGGGCAGAACGCTCGTGAGAATTGGCCGGCGTAGGTCAGCCCTGCGGACAGCCCTGCTCTCCATGGCCCAGGGCCCTTTATCGCCCAGGGCCCTTTCTCGCCCAGGGCTTGTTGCTGCCGCCCAGAAATGGCACGGAAAAGAAGCGGCCCAACTGGGCACGCCGGCGCAGTGGAGTGTTCCCGGCTCAGAGTTGAAGGACGGGTGGTGGACTGGTGTGCGCCTCCGTCTTTCAGGTAGATGGGGCGGCAAAGGATGGGGATGACCTCATTTTGGTGAACAGGTTTATCTCACTCTGAGGGTTGTCCGAAGCACCAGGGGACGCCGATGCAGACTGCGTGGTTGGGAGATGCGTGGCTGCGGGACTAAGGGTTTCCAATATGGAGGCCATGAGGGACAGGACCCCGGAAGCAGAAGGTTGGGGAGGCAGGTGAGCGTTCCAAACCGGACTTCGTGATGGGCCTGGCCCTATGGTAGAGCGCCAGGGATGGGACCCCTGCAGGTCGAGGATCCACGGGCGTTGTCCTCGCTGCATTCCATCTTGTGGATTGCCTCCTGGCGGTGATCGGTTGCGGACACTCACAATGCCCTTCAAGGCCCCGGGGGGGTCGGCCCAGCAGACGTGCAGCGCCCGAATGACTTCGCCGGGCGTTTTCCGGCCAATTCTCACGAGCGTTCTGCCCAAACCAGGATTGGTTTGGGCAGAACGCTCGTGAGAATTGGTCGGCGTAGGGCAGCCCTGCGGACAGCCCTGCTCTCCATGGCCCAGGGCCCTTTCTCGCCCAGGGCTTGTTGCTGCCGCCCCGAAATGGCACGGAAAAGAAGCGGCCCACCTGGGCACGCCGGCGCAGTGTAGCGTTCCCGGAGCAGAGTTGAAGGACGGGTGGTGGCCTGGTGTGTGCCTCCGTCTTTCGGGTAGATCGGGCGGTCAAGGATGGGGATGACCTCATTTTGGTCATACAGGTTTATCACACTCTGAGCGTTCTCTGAAGCACCAGGAGGCGCCGATGGAGACTGCGTGGTTGGGAAATGCGTGGCTGCGGGACTAAGGGTTTCCAATATGGAGGCCATGAGGGACAGGACCCCGGAAGCGGAAGGTTGGGGAAGCAGGCGAGCGTTCCAGACCGGACTTTTTGATGGGCCAGGCCCCATGGTAGACCGCCAGGGATGGGACCCCCGCAGGTCGAGGATCCACGGGCGTTGTCCTCGCTGCATTCCATCTTGTGGAGTGCCTCCTGGCGGCGATCCGGTGCGGACACTCACAATGCCCTTCAAGGCCCCGGGGTGGGGCGGCCCAGCAGACGTGCAGCGCCCGAATGACTTCGCCAGGCGTTTTCCGGCCAATTCTCACGAGCGTTCTGCCCAAACCAATCCTGGTTTGGGCAGAACGCTCGTGAGAATTGGCCTGCGTAGGTCAGCCCTGCGGACAGCCCTGCTCTCCATGGCCCAGGGCCCTTTATCGCCCAGGGCCCTTTCTCGCCCAGGGCTTGTTGCTGCCGCCCAGAAATGGCACGGAAAAGAAGCGGCCCAACTGGGCACGCCGGCGTAGTGGAGTGTTCCCGGCTCAGAGTTGAAGGACGGGTGGTGGACTGGTGTGCGCCTCCGTCTTTCAGGTAGATGGGGCGGCAAAGGATGGGGATGACCTCATTTTGGTGAACAGGTTTATCTCACTCTGAGGGTTGTCCGAAGCACCAGGGGACGCCGATGCAGACTGCGTGGTTGGGAGATGCGTGGCTGCGGGACTAAGGGTTTCCAATATGGAGGCCATGAGGGACAGGACCCCGGAAGCAGAAGGTTGGGGAGGCAGGTGAGCGTTCCAAACCGGACTTCGTGATGGGCCTGGCCCTATGGTAGAGCGCCAGGGATGGGACCCCCGCAGGTCGAGGATCCACGGGCGTTGTCCTCGCTTTATTCCATCTTGTGGATTGCCTCCTGGCGGTGATCGGTTGCGGACACTCACAATGCCCTTCAAGGCCCCGGGGGGGTCGGCCCAGCAGACGTGCAGCGCCCGAATGACTTCGCCGGGCGTTTTCCGGCCAATTCTCACGAGCGTTCTGCCCAAACCAGGATTGGTTTGGGCAGAACGCTCGTGAGAATTGGCCGGCGTAGGGCAGCCCTGCGGACAGCCCTGCTCTCCATGGCCCAGGGCCCTTTCTCGCCCAGGGCTTGTTGCTGCCGCCCCGAAATGGCACGGAAAAGAAGTGGCCCACCTGAGCACGCCGGCGCAGTGGAGCGTTCCCGGAGCAGAGTTGAAGGACGGGTGGTGGCTTGGTGTGCGCCTCCGTCTTTCGGGTAGTTCGGGCGGTCAAGGATGGGGATGACCTCATTTTGGTCATACAGGTTTATCACACTCTGAGCGTTGTATGAAGCACCAGGAGGCGCCGATGGAGACTGCGTGGTTGGGAGATGCGTGGCTGCGGGACCAAGGGTTTCCAATATGGAGGCCATGAGGGACAGGACCCCGGAAGCGGAAGGTTGGGGAAGCAGGCGAGCGTTCCAGACCGGACTTTGTGATGGGCCAGGCCCCATGGTAGACCGCCAGGGATGGGACCCCCGCAGGTCGAGGATCCACGGGCGTTGTCCTCGCTGCATTCCATCTTGTGGCGTGCCTCCTGGCGGCGATCCGGTGCGGACACTCACAATGCCCTTCAAGGCCCCGGGGTGGGGCGGCCCAGCAGACGTGCAGCGCCCGAATGACTTCGCCAGGCGTTTTCCGGCCAATTCTCACGAGCGTTCTGCCCAAACCAGGATTGGTTTGGGCAGAACGCTCGTGAGAATTGGCCGGCGTAGGTCAGCCCTGCGGACAGCCCTGCTCTCCATGGCCCAGGGCCCTTTATCGCCCAGGGCCCTTTCTCGCCCAGGGCTTGTTGCTGCCGCCAAGAAATGGCACGGAAAAGAAGCGGCCCAACTGGGCACGCCGGCGCAGTGGAGTGTTCCCGGCTCAGAGTTGAAGGACGGGTGGTGGACTGGTGTGCGCCTCCGTCTTTCAGGTAGATGGGGCGGCAAAGGATGGGGATGACCTCATTTTGGTGAACAGGTTTATCTCACTCTGAGGGTTGTCCGAAGCACCAGGGGACGCCGATGCAGACTGCGTGGTTGGGAGATGCGTGGCTGCGGCACTAAGGGTTTCCAATATGGAGGCCATGAGGGACAGGACCCCGGAAGCAGAAGGTTGGGGAGGCAGGTGAGCGTTCCAAACCGGACTTCGTGATGGGCCTGGCCCTATGGTAGAGCGCCAGGGATGGGACCCCCGCAGGTCGAGGATCCACGGGCGTTGTCCTCGCTGCATTCCATCTTGTGGATTGCCTCCTGGCAGTGATCGGTTGCGGACACTCACAATGCCCTTCAAGGCCCCGGGGGGGTCGGCCCAGCAGACGTGCAGCGCCCGAATGACTTCGCCGGGCGTTTTCCGGCCAATTCTCACGAGCGTTCTGCCCAAACCAGGATTGGTTTGGGCAGAACGCTCGTGAGAATTGGCCGGCGTAGGTCAGCCCTGCGGACAGCCCTGCTCTCCATGGCCCAGGGCCCTTTCTCGCCCAGGGCTTGTTGCTGCCGCCCCGATATGGCACGGAAAAGAAGCGGCCCACCTGGGCACGACGGCGCAGTGGAGCGTTCACGGAGCAGAGTTGAAGGACGGGTGGTGGCCTGGTGTGCATCTCCGTCTTTCGGGTAGATCGGGCGTTCAAGGATGGGGATGACCTCATTTTGGTCATACAGGTTTATCACACTCTGAGCGTTGTCTGAAGCACCAGGAGGCGCCGATGGAGACTGCGTGGTTGGGAGATGCGTGGCTGCGGGACTAAGGGTTTCCAATATGGAGGCCATGAGGGACAGGACCCCGGAAGCGGAAGGTTGGGGAAGCAGGCGAGCGTTCCAGACCGGACTTTGTGATGGGCCAGGCCCCATGGTAGACCGCCAGGGATGGGACCCCCGCAGGTCGAGGATCCACGGGCGTTGTCCTCGCTGCATTCCATCTTGTGGAGTGCCTCCTGGCGGCGATCCGGTGCGGACACTCACAATGCCCTTCAAGGCCCCGGGGTGGGGCGGCCCAGCAGACGTGCAGCGCCCGAATGACTTCGCCAGGCGTTTTCCGGCCAATTCTCACGAGCGTTCTGCCCAAACCAGGATTGGTTTGGGCAGAACGCTCGTGAGAATTGGCCGGCGTAGGTCAGCCCTGTGGACAGCCCTGCTCTCCATGGCCCAGGGCCCTTTATCGCCCAGGGCCCTTTCTCGCCCAGGGCTTGTTGCTGCCACCCAGAAATGGCACGGAAAAGAAGCGGCCCAACTGGGCACGCCGGCGCAGTGGAGTGTTCCCGGCTCAGAGTTGAAGGACGGGTGGTGGACTGGTGTGCGCCTCCGTCTTTCAGGTAGATGGGGCGGCAAAGGATGGGGATGACCTCATTTTGGTGAACAGGTTTATCTCACTCTGAGGGTTGTCCGAAGCACCAGGGGACGCCGATGCAGACTGCGTGGTTGGGAGATGCGTGGCTGCGGGACTAAGGGTTTCCAATATGGAGGCCATGAGGGACAGGACCCCGGAAGCAGAAGGTTGGGGAGGCAGGTGAGCGTTCCAAACCGGACTTCGTGATGGGCCTGGCCCTATGGTAGAGCGCCAGGGATGGGACCCCCGCAGGTCGAGGATCCACGGGCGTTGTCCTCGCTGCATTCCATCTTGTGGATTGCCTCCTGGCGGTGATCGGTTGCGGACACTCACAATGCCCTTCAAGGCCCCGGGGGGGTCGGCCCAGCAGACGTGCAGCGCCCGAATGACTTCGCCGGGCGTTTTCCGGCCAATTCTCACGAGCGTTCTGCCCAAACCAGGATTGGTTTGGGCAGAACGCTCGTGAGAATTGGTCGGCGTAGGGCAGCCCTGCGGACAGCCCTGCTCTCCATGGCCCAGGGCCCTTTCTCGCCCAGGGCTTGTTGCTGCCGCCCCGAAATGGCACGGAAAAGAAGCGGCCCACCTGGGCACGCCGGCGCAGTGTAGCGTTCCCGGAGCAGAGTTGAAGGACGGGTGGTGGCCTGGTGTGTGCCTCCGTCTTTCGGGTAGATCGGGCGGTCAAGGATGGGGATGACCTCATTTTGGTCATACAGGTTTATCACACTCTGAGCGTTCTCTGAAACACCAGGAGGCGCCGATGGAGACTGCGTGGTTGGGAAATGCGTGGCTGCGGGACTAAGGGTTTCCAATATGGAGGCCATGAGGGACAGGACCCCGGAAGCGGAAGGTTGGGGAAGCAGGCGAGCGTTCCAGACCGGACTTTGTGATGGGCCAGGCCCCATGGTAGACCGCCAGGGATGGGACCCCCGCAGGTCGAGGATCCACGGGCGTTGTCCTCGCTGCATTCCATCTTGTGGAGTGCCTCCTGGCGGCGATCCGGTGCGGACACTCACAATGCCCTTCAAGGCCCCGGGGTGGGGCGGCCCAGCAGACGTGCAGCGCCCGAATGACTTCGCCAGGCGTTTTCCGGCCAATTCTCACGAGCGTTCTGCCCAAACCAATCCTGGTTTGGGCAGAACGCTCGTGAGAATTGGCCTGCGTAGGTCAGCCCTGCGGACAGCCCTGCTCTCCATGGCCCAGGGCCCTTTATCGCCCAGGGCCCTTTCTCGCCCAGGGCTTGTTGCTGCCGCCCAGAAATGGCACGGAAAAGAAGCGGCCCAACTGGGCACGCCGGCGTAGTGGAGTGTTCCCGGCTCAGAGTTGAAGGACGGGTGGTGGACTGGTGTGCGCCTCCGTCTTTCAGGTAGATGGGGCGGCAAAGGATGGGGATGACCTCATTTTGGTGAACAGGTTTATCTCACTCTGAGGGTTGTCCGAAGCACCAGGGGACGCCGATGCAGACTGCGTGGTTGGGAGATGCGTGGCTGCGGGACTAAGGGTTTCCAATATGGAGGCCATGAGGGACAGGACCCCGGAAGCAGAAGGTTGGGGAGGCAGGTGAGCGTTCCAAACCGGACTTCGTGATGGGCCTGGCCCTATGGTAGAGCGCCAGGGATGGGACCCCCGCAGGTCGAGGATCCACGGGCGTTGTCCTCGCTGCATTCCATCTTGTGGATTGCCTCCTGGCGGTGATCGGTTGCGGACACTCACAATGCCCTTCAAGGCCCCGGGGGGGTCGGCCCAGCAGACGTGCAGCGCCCGAATGACTTCGCCGGGCGTTTTCCGGCCAATTCTCACGAGCGTTCTGCCCAAACCAGGATTGGTTTGGGCAGAACGCTCGTGAGAATTGGCCGGCGTAGGGCAGCCCTGCGGACAGCCCTGCTCTCCATGGCCCAGGGCCCTTTCTCGCCCAGGGCTTGTTGCTGCCGCCCCGAAATGGCACGGAAAAGAAGTGGCCCACCTGAGCACGCCGGCGCAGTGGAGCGTTCCCGGAGCAGAGTTGAAGGACGGGTGGTGGCTTGGTGTGCGCCTCCGTCTTTCGGGTAGATCGGGCGGTCAAGGATGGGGATGACCTCATTTTGGTCATACAGGTTTATCACACTCTGAGCGTTGTCTGAAGCACCAGGAGGCGCCGATGGAGACTGCGTGGTTGGGAGATGCGTGGCTGCGGGACCAAGGGTTTCCAATATGGAGGCCATGAGGGACAGGACCCCGGAAGCGGAAGGTTGGGGAAGCAGGCGAGCGTTCCAGACCGGACTTTGTGATGGGCCAGGCCCCATGGTAGACCGCCAGGGATGGGACCCCCGCAGGTCGAGGATCCACGGGCGTTGTCCTCGCTGCATTCCATCTTGTGGCGTGCCTCCTGGCGGCGATCCGGTGCGGACACTCACAATGCCCTTCAAGGCCCCGGGGTGGGGCGGCCCAGCAGACGTGCAGCGCCCGAATGACTTCGCCAGGCGTTTTCCGGCCAATTCTCACGAGCGTTCTGCCCAAACCAGGATTGGTTTGGGCAGAACGCTCGTGAGAATTGGCCGGCGTAGGTCAGCCCTGTGGACAGCCCTGCTCTCCATGGCCCAGGGCCCTTTATCGCCCAGGGCCCTTTCTCGCCCAGGGCTTGTTGCTGCCACCCAGAAATGGCACGGAAAAGAAGCGGCCCAACTGGGCACGCCGGCGCAGTGGAGTGTTCCCGGCTCAGAGTTGAAGGACGGGTGGTGGACTGGTGTGCGCCTCCGTCTTTCAGGTAGATGGGGCGGCAAAGGATGGGGATGACCTCATTTTGGTGAACAGGTTTATCTCACTCTGAGGGTTGTCCGAAGCACCAGGGGACGCCGATGCAGACTGCGTGGTTGGGAGATGCGTGGCTGCGGGACTAAGGGTTTCCAATATGGAGGCCATGAGGGACAGGACCCCGGAAGCAGAAGGTTGGGGAGGCAGGTGAGCGTTCCAAACCGGACTTCGTGATGGGCCTGGCCCTATGGTAGAGCGCCAGGGATGGGACCCCCGCAGGTCGAGGATCCACGGGCGTTGTCCTCGCTGCATTCCATCTTGTAGATTGCCTCCTGGCGGTGATCGGTTGCGGACACTCACAATGCCCTTCAAGGCCCCGGGGGGGTCGGCCCAGCAGACGTGCAGCGCCCGAATGACTTCGCCGGGCGTTTTCCGGCCAATTCTCACGAGCGTTCTGCCCAAACCAGGATTGGTTTGGGCAGAACGCTCGTGAGAATTGGTCGGCGTAGGGCAGCACTGCGGACAGCCCTGCTCTCCATGGCCCAGGGCCCTTTCTCGCCCAGGGCTTGTTGCTGCCGCCCAGAAATGGCACGGAAAAGAAGCGGCCCACCTGGGCACGCCGGCGCAGTGTAGCGTTCCCGGAGCAGAGTTGAAGGACGGGTGGTGGCCTGGTGTGCGCCTCCGTCTTTCTGGTAGATCGGGCGGTCAAGGATGGGGATGACCTCATTTTGGTTATACAGGTTTATCACACTCTGAGCGTTGTCTGAAGCACCAGGAGGCGCCGATGGAGACTGCGTGGTTGGGAGATGCGTGGCTGCGGGACCAAGGGTTTCCAATATGGAGGCCATGAGGGACAGGACCCCGGAAGCGGAAGGTTGGGGAAGCAGGCGAGCGTTCCAGACCGGACTTTGTGATGGGCCAGGCCCCATGGTAGAGCGCCAGGGATGGGACCCCCGCAGGTCGAGGATCCACGGGCGTTGTCCTCGCTGCATTCCATCTTGTGGATTGCCTCCTGGCGGTGATCGGTTGCGGACACTCACAATGCCCTTCAAGGCCCCGGGGGGGGTCGGCCCAGCAGACGTGCAGCGCCCGACGACTTCGCCGGGCGTTTTCCGGCCAATTCTCACGAGCGTTCTGCCCAAACCAGGATTGGTTTGGGCAGAACGCTCGTGAGAATTGGTCGGCGTAGGGCAGCCCTGCGGACAGCCCTGCTCTCCATGGCCCAGGGCCCTTTCTCGCCCAGGGCTTGTTGCTGCCGCCCCGAAATGGCACGGAAAAGAAGCGGCCCACCTGGGCACGCCGGCGCAGTGTAGCGTTCCCGGAGCAGAGTTGAAGGACGGGTGGTGGCCTGGTGTGCGCCTCCGTCTTTCTGGTAGATCGGGCGGTCAAGGATGGGGATGACCTCATTTTGGTCATACAGGTTTATCACACTCTGAGCGTTGTCTGAAGCACCAGGAGGCGCCGATGGAGACTGCGTGGTTGGGAAATGCGTGGCTGCGGGACTAAGGGTTTCCAATATGGAGGCCATGAGGGACAGGACCCCGGAAGCGGAAGGTTGGGGAAGCAGGCGAGCGTTCCAGACCGGACTTTGTGATGGGCCAGGCCCCATGGTAGACCGCCAGGGATGGGACCCCCGCAGGTCGAGGATCCACGGGCGTTGTCCTCGCTGCATTCCATCTTGTGGAGTGCCTCCTGGCGGCGATCCGGTGCGGACACTCACAATGCCCTTCAAGGCCCCGGGGTGGGGCGGCCCAGCAGACGTGCAGCGCCCGAATGACTTCGCCAGGCGTTTTCCGGCCAATTCTCACGAGCGTTCTGCCCAAACCAGGATTGGTTTGGGCAGAACGCTCGTGAGAATTGGCCGGCGTAGGTCAGCCCTGCGGACAGCCCTGCTCTCCATGGCCCAGGGCCCTTTATCGCCCAGGGCCCTTTCTCGCCCAGGGCTTGTTGCTGCCGCCCAGAAATGGCACGGAAAAGAAGCGGCCCAACTGGGCACGCCGGCTCAGTGGAGTGTTCCCGGCTCAGAGTTGAAGGACGGGTGGTGGACTGGTGTGCGCCTCCGTCTTTCAGGTAGATGGGGCGGCAAAGGATGGGGATGACCTCATTTTGGTGAACAGGTTTATCTCACTCTGAGGGTTGTCCGAAGCACCAGGGGACGCCGATGCAGACTGCGTGGTTGGGAGATGCGTGGCTGCGGGACTAAGGGTTTCCAATATGGAGGCCATGAGGGACAGGACCCCGGAAGCAGAAGGTTGAGGAGGCAGGTGAGCGTTCCAAACCGGACTTCGTGATGGGCCTGGCCCTATGGTAGAGCGCCAGGGATGGGACCCCCGCAGGTCGAGGATCCACGGGCGTTGTCCTCGCTGCATTCCATCTTGTGGATTGCCTCCTGGCGGTGATCGGTTGCGGACACTCACAATGCCCTTCAAGGCCCCGGGGGGGGTCGGCCCAGCAGACGTGCAGCGCCCGACGACTTCGCCGGGCGTTTTCCGGCCAATTCTCACGAGCGTTCTGCCCAAACCAGGATTGGTTTGGGCAGAACGCTCGTGAGAATTGGTCGGCGTAGTGCAGCCCTGCGGACAGCCCTGCTCTCCATGGCCCAGGGCCCTTTATCGCCCAGGGCTTGTTGCTGCCACCCCGAAATGGCACGGAAAAGAAGCGGCCCACCTGGGCACGCCGGCGCAGTGTAGCGTTCCCGGAGCAGAGTTGAAGGACGGGTGGTGGCCTGGTGTGCGCCTCCGTCTTTCGGGTAGATCGGGCGGTCAAGGATGGGGATGACCTCATTTTGGTCATACAGGTTTATCACACTCTGAGCGTTCTCTGAAACACCAGGAGGCGCCGATGGAGACTGCGTGGTTGGGAAATGCGTGGCTGCGGGACTAAGGGTTTCCAATATGGAGGCCATGAGGGACAAGACCCCGGAAGCGGAAGGTTGGGGAAGCAGGCGAGCGTTCCAGACCGGACTTTGTGATGGGCCAGGCCCCATGGTAGACCGCCAGGGATGGGACCCCCGCAGGTCGAGGATCCACGGGCGTTGTCCTCGCTGCATTCCATCTTGTGGAGTGCCTCCTGGCGGCGATCCGGTGCGGACACTCACAATGCCCTTCAAGGCCCCGGGGTGGGGCGGCCCAGCAGACGTGCAGCGCCCGAATGACTTCGCCAGGCGTTTTCCGGCCAATTCTCACGAGCGTTCTGCCCAAACCAATCCTGGTTTGGGCAGAACGCTCGTGAGAATTGGCCTGCGTAGGTCAGCCCTGCGGACAGCCCTGCTCTCCATGGCCCAGGGCCCTTTATCGCCCAGGGCCCTTTCTCGCCCAGGGCTTGTTGCTGCCGCCCAGAAATGGCACGGAAAAGAAGCGGCCCAACTGGGCACGCCGGCTCAGTGGAGTGTTCCCGGCTCAGAGTTGAAGGACGGGTGGTGGACTGGTGTGCGCCTCCGTCTTTCAGGTAGATGGGGCGGCAAAGGATGGGGATGACCTCATTTTGGTGAACAGGTTTATCTCACTCTGAGGGTTGTCCGAAGCACCAGGGGACGCCGATGCAGACTGCGTGGTTGGGAGATGCGTGGCTGCGGGACTAAGGGTTTCCAATATGGAGGCCATGAGGGACAGGACCCCGGAAGCAGAAGGTTGGGGAGGCAGGTGAGCGTTCCAAACCGGACTTCGTGATGGGCCTGGCCCTATGGTAGAGCGCCAGGGATGGGACCCCCGCAGGTCGAGGATCCACGGGCGTTGTCCTCGCTGCATTCCATCTTGTGGATTGCCTCCTGGCGGTGATCGGTTGCGGACACTCACAATGCCCTTCAAGGCCCCGGGGGGGTCGGCCCAGCAGACGTGCAGCGCCCGAATGACTTCGCCGGGCGTTTTCCGGCCAATTCTCACGAGCGTTCTGCCCAAACCAGGATTGGTTTGGGCAGAACGCTCGTGAGAATTGGCCGGCGTAGGGCAGCCCTGCGGACAGCCCTGCTCTCCATGGCCCAGGGCCCTTTCTCGCCCAGGGCTTGTTGCTGCCGCCCCGAAATGGCACGGAAAAGAAGTGGCCCACCTGAGCACGCCGGCGCAGTGGAGCGTTCCCGGAGCAGAGTTGAAGGACGGGTGGTGGCTTGGTGTGCGCCTCCGTCTTTCGGGTAGATCGGGCGGTCAAGGATGGGGATGACCTCATTTTGGTCATACAGGTTTATCACACTCTGAGCGTTGTATGAAGCACCAGGAGGCGCCGATGGAGACTGCGTGGTTGGGAGATGCGTGGCTGCGGGACCAAGGGTTTCCAATATGGAGGCCATGAGGGACAGGACCCCGGAAGCGGAAGGTTGGGGAAGCAGGCGAGCGTTCCAGACCGGACTTTGTGATGGGCCAGGCCCCATGGTAGACCGCCAGGGATGGGACCCCCGCAGGTCGAGGATCCACGGGCGTTGTCCTCGCTGCATTCCATCTTGTGGCGTGCCTCCTGGCGGCGATCCGGTGCGGACACTCACAATGCCCTTCAAGGCCCCGGGGTGGGGCGGCCCAGCAGACGTGCAGCGCCCGAATGACTTCGCCAGGCGTTTTCCGGCCAATTCTCACGAGCGTTCTGCCCAAACCAGGATTGGTTTGGGCAGAACGCTCGTGAGAATTGGCCGGCGTAGGTCAGCCCTGCGGACAGCCCTGCTCTCCATGGCCCAGGGCCCTTTATCGCCCAGGGCCCTTTCTCGCCCAGGGCTTGTTGCTGCCGCCAAGAAATGGCACGGAAAAGAAGCGGCCCAACTGGGCACGCCGGCGCAGTGGAGTGTTCCCGGCTCAGAGTTGAAGGACGGGTGGTGGACTGGTGTGCGCCTCCGTCTTTCAGGTAGATGGGGCGGCAAAGGATGGGGATGACCTCATTTTGGTGAACAGGTTTATCTCACTCTGAGGGTTGTCCGAAGCACCAGGGGACGCCGATGCAGACTGCGTGGTTGGGAGATGCGTGGCTGCGGGACTAAGGGTTTCCAATATGGAGGCCATGAGGGACAGGACCCCGGAAGCAGAAGGTTGGGGAGGCAGGTGAGCGTTCCAAACCGGACTTCGTGATGGGCCTGGCCCTATGGTAGAGCGCCAGGGATGGGACCCCCGCAGGTCGAGGATCCACGGGCGTTGTCCTCGCTGCATTCCATCTTGTGGATTGCCTCCTGGCAGTGATCGGTTGCGGACACTCACAATGCCCTTCAAGGCCCCGGGGGGGTCGGCCCAGCAGACGTGCAGCGCCCGAATGACTTCGCCGGGCGTTTTCCGGCCAATTCTCACGAGCGTTCTGCCCAAACCAGGATTGGTTTGGGCAGAACGCTCGTGAGAATTGGCCGGCGTAGGTCAGCCCTGCGGACAGCCCTGCTCTCCATGGCCCAGGGCCCTTTCTCGCCCAGGGCTTGTTGCTGCCGCCCCGATATGGCACGGAAAAGAAGCGGCCCACCTGGGCACGACGGCGCAGTGGAGCGTTCCCGGAGCAGAGTTGAAGGACGGGTGGTGGCCTGGTGTGCATCTCCGTCTTTCGGGTAGATCGGGCGTTCAAGGATGGGGATGACCTCATTTTGGTCATACAGGTTTATCACACTCTGAGCGTTGTCTGAAGCACCAGGAGGCGCCGATGGAGACTGCGTGGTTGGGAGATGCGTGGCTGCGGGACTAAGGGTTTCCAATATGGAGGCCATGAGGGACAGGACCCCGGAAGCGGAAGGTTGGGGAAGCAGGCGAGCGTTCCAGACCGGACTTTGTGATGGGCCAGGCCCCATGGTAGACCGCCAGGGATGGGACCCCCGCAGGTCGAGGATCCACGGGCGTTGTCCTCGCTGCATTCCATCTTGTGGAGTGCCTCCTGGCGGCGATCCGGTGCGGACACTCACAATGCCCTTCAAGGCCCCGGGGTGGGGCGGCCCAGCAGACGTGCAGCGCCCGAATGACTTCGCCAGGCGTTTTCCGGCCAATTCTCACGAGCGTTCTGCCCAAACCAGGATTGGTTTGGGCAGAACGCTCGTGAGAATTGGCCGGCGTAGGTCAGCCCTGTGGACAGCCCTGCTCTCCATGGCCCAGGGCCCTTTATCGCCCAGGGCCCTTTCTCGCCCAGGGCTTGTTGCTGCCACCCAGAAATGGCACGGAAAAGAAGCGGCCCAACTGGGCACGCCGGCGCAGTGGAGTGTTCCCGGCTCAGAGTTGAAGGACGGGTGGTGGACTGGTGTGCGCCTCCGTCTTTCAGGTAGATGGGGCGGCAAAGGATGGGGATGACCTCATTTTGGTGAACAGGTTTATCTCACTCTGAGGGTTGTCCGAAGCACCAGGGGACGCCGATGCAGACTGCGTGGTTGGGAGATGCGTGGCTGCGGGACTAAGGGTTTCCAATATGGAGGCCATGAGGGACAGGACCCCGGAAGCAGAAGGTTGGGGAGGCAGGTGAGCGTTCCAAACCGGACTTCGTGATGGGCCTGGCCCTATGGTAGAGCGCCAGGGATGGGACCCCCGCAGGTCGAGGATCCACGGGCGTTGTCCTCGCTGCATTCCATCTTTTAGATTGCCTCCTGGCGGTGATCGGTTGCGGACACTCACAATGCCCTTCAAGGCCCCGGGGGGGTCGGCCCAGCAGACGTGCAGCGCCCGAATGACTTCGCCGGGCGTTTTCCGGCCAATTCTCACGAGCGTTCTGCCCAAACCAGGATTGGTTTGGGCAGAACGCTCGTGAGAATTGGTCGGCGTAGGGCAGCACTGCGGACAGCCCTGCTCTCCATGGCCCAGGGCCCTTTCTCGCCCAGGGCTTGTTGCTGCCGCCCAGAAATGGCACGGAAAAGAAGCGGCCCACCTGGGCACGCCGGCGCAGTGTAGCGTTCCCGGAGCAGAGTTGAAGGACGGGTGGTGGCCTGGTGTGCGCCTCCGTCTTTCTGGTAGATCGGGCGGTCAAGGATGGGGATGACCTCATTTTGGTTATACAGGTTTATCACACTCTGAGCGTTGTCTGAAGCACCAGGAGGCGCCGATGGAGACTGCGTGGTTGGGAGATGCGTGGCTGCGGGACCAAGGGTTTCCAATATGGAGGCCATGAGGGACAGGACCCCGGAAGCGGAAGGTTGGGGAAGCAGGCGAGCGTTCCAGACCGAACTTTGTGATGGGCCAGGCCCCATGGTAGAGCGCCAGGGATGGGACCCCCGCAGGTCGAGGATCCACGGGCGTTGTCCTCGCTGCATTCCATCTTGTGGATTGCCTCCTGGCGGTGATCGGTTGCGGACACTCACAATGCCCTTCAAGGCCCCGGGGGGGGTCGGCCCAGCAGACGTGCAGCGCCCGACGACTTCGCCGGGCGTTTTCCGGCCAATTCTCACGAGCGTTCTGCCCAAACCAGGATTGGTTTGGGCAGAACGCTCGTGAGAATTGGTCGGCGTAGGGCAGCCCTGCGGACAGCCCTGCTCTCCATGGCCCAGGGCCCTTTCTCGCCCAGGGCTTGTTGCTGCCGCCCCGAAATGGCACGGAAAAGAAGCGGCCCACCTGGGCACGCCGGCGCAGTGTAGCGTTCCCGGAGCAGAGTTGAAGGACGGGTGGTGGCCTGGTGTGCGCCTCCGTCTTTCTGGTAGATCGGGCGGTCAAGGATGGGGATGACCTCATTTTGGTCATACAGGTTTATCACACTCTGAGCGTTGTCTGAAGCACCAGGAGGCGCCGATGGAGACTGCGTGGTTGGGAAATGCGTGGCTGCGGGACTAAGGGTTTCCAATATGGAGGCCATGAGGGACAGGACCCCGGAAGCGGAAGGTTGGGGAAGCAGGCGAGCGTTCCAGACCGGACTTTGTGATGGGCCAGGCCCCATGGTAGACCGCCAGGGATGGGACCCCCGCAGGTCGAGGATCCACGGGCGTTGTCCTCGCTGCATTCCATCTTGTGGAGTGCCTCCTGGCGGCGATCCGGTGCGGACACTCACAATGCCCTTCAAGGCCCCGGGGTGGGGCGGCCCAGCAGACGTGCAGCGCCCGAATGACTTCGCCAGGCGTTTTCCGGCCAATTCTCACAAGCGTTCTGCCCAAACCAGGATTGGTTTGGGCAGAACGCTCGTGAGAATTGGCCGGCGTAGGTCAGCCCTGCGGACAGCCCTGCTCTCCATGGCCCAGGGCCCTTTATCGCCCAGGGCCCTTTCTCGCCCAGGGCTTGTTGCTGCCGCCCAGAAATGGCACGGAAAAGAAGCGGCCCAACTGGGCACGCCGGCTCAGTGGAGTGTTCCCGGCTCAGAGTTGAAGGACGGGTGGTGGACTGGTGTGCGCCTCCGTCTTTCAGGTAGATGGGGCGGCAAAGGATGGGGATGACCTCATTTTGGTGAACAGGTTTATCTCACTCTGAGGGTTGTCCGAAGCACCAGGGGACGCCGATGCAGACTGCGTGGTTGGGAGATGCGTGGCTGCGGGACTAAGGGTTTCCAATATGGAGGCCATGAGGGACAGGACCCCGGAAGCAGAAGGTTGAGGAGGCAGGTGAGCGTTCCAAACCGGACTTCGTGATGGGCCTGGCCCTATGGTAGAGCGCCAGGGATGGGACCCCCGCAGGTCGAGGATCCACGGGCGTTGTCCTCGCTGCATTCCATCTTGTGGATTGCCTCCTGGCGGTGATCGGTTGCGGACACTCACAATGCCCTTCAAGGCCCCGGGGGGGGTCGGCCCAGCAGACGTGCAGCGCCCGACGACTTCGCCGGGCGTTTTCCGGCCAATTCTCACGAGCGTTCTGCCCAAACCAGGATTGGTTTGGGCAGAACGCTCGTGAGAATTGGTCGGCGTAGGGCAGCCCTGCGGACAGCCCTGCTCTCCATGGCCCAGGGCCCTTTATCGCCCAGGGCTTGTTGCTGCCACCCCGAAATGGCACGGAAAAGAAGCGGCCCACCTGGGCACGCCGGCGCAGTGTAGCGTTCCCGGAGCAGAGTTGAAGGACGGGTGGTGGCCTGGTGTGCGCCTCCGTCTTTCGGGTAGATCGGGCGGTCAAAAATGGGGATGACCTCATTTTGGTCATACAGGTTTATCACACTCTGAGCGTTGTCTGAAGCACCAGGAGGCGCCGATGGAGACTGCGTGGTTGGGAAATGCGTGGCTGCGGGACTAAGGGTTTCCAATATGGAGGCCATGAGGGACAGGACCCCGGAAGCGGAAGGTTGGGGAAGCAGGCGAGCGTTCCAGACCGGACTTTGTGATGGGCCAGGCCCCATGGTAGACCGCCAGGGATGGGACCCCCGCAGGTCGAGGATCCACGGGCGTTGTCCTCGCTGCATTC
This sequence comes from Mustela nivalis, assembly GCF_964662115.1. NCBI lineage: Eukaryota > Metazoa > Chordata > Mammalia > Carnivora > Mustelidae > Mustela > Mustela nivalis. Next base: position 189,386 of record NW_028135737.1, on the reverse strand, counting down.
CATCTTGTGGAGTGCCTCCTGGCGGCGATCCGGTGCGGACACTCACAATACCCTTCAAGGCACCGGGGGGTGGGGCGGCCCAGCAGACGTGCAGCGCCCGAATGACTTCGCCAGGCGTTTTCCGGCCAATTCTCACGAGCGTTCTGCCCAAACCAGGACGCTCGTGAGAATTGGCCGGCGTAGGTCAGCCCTGCGGACAGCCCTGCTCTCCATGGCCCAGGGCCCTTTATCGCCCAGGGCCCTTTCTCGCCCAGGGCTTGTTGCTGCCGCCCAGAAATGGCACGGAAAAGAAGCGGCCCAACTGGGCACGCCGGCGTAGTGGAGTGTTCCCGGCTCAGAGTTGAAGGACGGGTGGTGGACTGGTGTGCGCCTCCGTCTTTCAGGTAGATGGGGCGACAAAGGATGGGGATGACCTCATTTTGGTGAACAGGTTTATCTCACTCTGAGGGTTGTCCGAAGCACCAGGGGACGCCGATGCAGACTGCGTGGTTGGGAGATGCGTGGCTGCGGGACTAAGGGTTTCCAATATGGAGGCCATGAGGGACAGGACCCCGGAAGCAGAAGGTTGAGGAGGCAGGTGAGCGTTCCAAACCGGACTTCGTGATGGGCCTGGCCCTATGGTAGAGCGCCAGGGATGGGACCCCCGCAGGTCGAGGATCCACGGGCATTGTCCTCGCTGCATTCCATCTTGTGGATTGCCTCCTGGCGGTGATCGGTTGCGGACACTCACAATGCCCTTCAAGGCCCCGGGGGGGGTCGGCCCAGCAGACTAGCAGCGCCCGACGACTTCGCCGGGCGTTTTCCGGCCAATTCTCACGAGCGTTCTGCCCAAACCAGGATTGGTTTGGGCAGAACGCTCGTGAGAATTGGTCGGCGTAGGGCAGCCCTGCGGACAGCCCTGCTCTCCATGGCCCAGGGCCCTTTCTCGCCCAGGGCTTGTTGCTGCCGCCCCGAAATGGCACGGAAAAGAAGCGGCCCACCTGGGCACGCCGGCGCAGTGTAGCGTTCCCGGAGCAGAGTTGAAGGACGGGTGGTGGCCTGGTGTGCGCCTCCGTCTTTCGGGTAGATCGGGCGGTCAAAAATGGGGATGACCTCATTTTGGTCATACAGGTTTATCACACTCTGAGCGTTGTCTGAAGCACCAGGAGGCGCCGATGGGGACTGCGTGGTTGGGAAATGCGTGGCTGCGGGACTAAGGGTTTCCAATATGGAGGCCATGAGGGACAGGACCCCGGAAGCGGAAGGTTGGGGAAGCAGGCGAGCGTTCCAGACCGGACTTTGTGATGGGCCAGGCCCCATGGTAGACCGCCAGGGATGGGACCCCCGCAGGTCGAGGATCCACGGGCGTTGTCCTCGCTGCATTCCATCTTGTGGAGTGCCTCCTGGCGGCGATCCGGTGCGGACACTCACAATGCCCTTCAAGGCCCCGGGGTGGGGCGGCCCAGCAGACGTGCAGCGCCCGAATGACTTCGCCAGGCGTTTTCCGGCCAATTCTCACGAGCGTTCTGCGCAAACCAATCCTGGTTTGGGCAGAACGCTCGTGAGAATTGGCCGGCGTAGGTCAGCCCTGCGGACAGCCCTGCTCTCCATGGCCCAGGGCCCTTTATCGCCCAGGGCCCTTTCTCGCCCAGGGCTTGTTGCTGCCGCCCAGAAATGGCACGGAAAAGAAGCGGCCCAACTGGGCACGCCGGCGTAGTCGAGTGTTCCCGGCTCAGAGTTGAAGGACGGGTGGTGGACTGGTGTGCGCCTCCGTCTTTCAGGTAGATGGGGCGGCAAAGGATGGGGATGACCTCATTTTGGTGAACAGGTTTATCTCACTCTGAGGGTTGTCCGAAGCACCAGGGGACGCCGATGCAGACGGCGTGGTTGGGAGATGCGTGGCTGCGGGACTAAGGGTTTCCGATATGGAGGCCATGAGGGACAGGACCCCGGAAGCAGAAGGTTGGGGAGGCAGGTGAGCGTTCCAAACCGGACTTCGTGATGGGCCTGGCCCTATGGTAGAGCGCCAGGGATGGGACCCCCACAGGTCGAGGATCCACGGGCGTTGTCCTCGCTGCATTCCATCTTGTGGATTGCCTCCTGGCGGTGATCGGTTGCGGACACTCACAATGCCCTTCAAGGCCCCGGGGGGGTCGGCCCAGCAGACGTGCAGCGCCCGAATGACTTCGCCGGGCGTTTTCCGGCCAATTCTCACGAGCGTTCTGCCCAAACCAGGATTGGTTTGGGCAGAACGCTCGTGAGAATTGGCCGGCGTAGGGCAGCCCTGCGGACAGCCCTGCTCTCCATGGCCCAGGGCCCTTTCTCGCCCAGGGCTTGTTGCTGCCGCCCCGAAATGGCACGGAAAAGAAGCGGCCCACCTGGAAACGCCGGCGCAGTGGAGCGTACCCGGAGCAGAGTTGAAGGACGGGTGGTGGCCTGGTGTGCGCCTCCGTCTTTCGGGTAGATCGGGCGATCAAGGATGGGGATGACCTCATTTTGGTCATACAGGTATATCACACTCTGAGCGTTGTCTGAAGCACCAGGAGGCGCCGATGGAGACTGCGTGGTTGGGAGATGGGTGGATGCGGGACTAAGGGTTTCCAATATGGAGGCCATGAGGGACAGGACCCCGGAAGCGGAAGGTTGGGGAAGCAGGCGAGCGTTCCAGACCGGACTTTGTGATGGGCCAGGCCCCATGGTAGACCGCCAGGGATGGGACCCCCGCAGGTCGAGGATCCACGGGCGTTGTCCTCGCTGCATTCCATCTTGTGGAGTGCCTCCTGGCGGCGATCCGGTGCGGACACTCACAATGCCCTTCAAGGCCCCGGGGTGGGGCGGCCCAGCAGACGTGCAGCGCCCGAATGACTTCGCCAGGCGTTTTCCGGCCAATTCTCACGAGCGTTCTGCCCAAACCAGGATTGGTTTGGGCAGAACGCTCGTGAGAATTGGCCGGCGTAGGTCAGCCCTGCGGACAGCCCTGCTCTCCATGGCCCAGGGCCCTTTATCGCCCAGGGCCCTTTCTCGCCCAGGGCTTGTTGCTGCCGCCAGAAATGGCACGGAAAAGAAGCGGCCCAACTGGGCACGCCGGCTCAGTGGAGTGTTCCCGGCTCAGAGTTGAAGGACGGGTGGTGGACTGGTGTGCGCCTCCGTCTTTCAGGTAGATGGGGCGGCAAAGGATGGGGATGACCTCATTTTGGTGAACAGGTTTATCTCACTCTGAGGGTTGTCCGAAGCACCAGGGGACGCCGATGCAGACTGCGTGGTTGGGAGATGCGTGGCTGCGGGACTAAGGGTTTCCAATATGGAGGCCATGAGGGACAGGACCCCGGAAGCAGAAGGTTGGGGAGGCAGGTGAGCGTTCCAAACCGGACTTCGTGATGGGCATGGCCCTATGGTAGAGCGCCAGGGATGGGACCCCCGCAGGTCGAGGATCCACGGGCGTTGTCCTCGCTGCATTCCATCTTGTGGATTGCCTCCTGGCGGTGATCGGTTGCGGACACTCACAATGCCCTTCAAGGCCCCGGGGGGGTCGGCCCAGCAGACATGCAGCGCCCGAATGACTTCGCCGGGCGTTTTCCGGCCAATTCTCACGAGCGTTCTGCCCAAACCAGGATTGGTTTGGGCAGAACGCTCGTGAGAATTGGCCGGCGTAGGGCAGCCCTGCGGACAGCCCTGCTCTCCATGGCCCAGGGCCCTTTCTCGCCCAGGGCTTGATGCTGCCGCCCCGAAATGGCACGGAAAAGAAGCGGCCCACCTGGGCACGCCGGCGCAGTGTAGCGTTCCCGGAGCAGAGTTGAAGGACGGGTGGTGGCCTGGTGTGCGCCTCCGTCTTTCGGGTAGATTGGGCGGTCAAGGATGGGGATGACCTCATTTTGGTCATACAGGTTTATCACACTCTGAGCGTTGTCTGAAGCACCAGGAGGCGCCGATGGAGACTGCGTGGTTGGGAGATGCGTGGCTGCGGGACTAAGGGTTTCCTATATGGAGGCCATGAGGGACAGGACCCCGGAAGCGGAAGGTTGGGGAAGCAGGCGAGCGTTCCAGACCGGATTTTGTGATGGGCCAGGCCCCATGGTAGACCGCCAGGGATGGGACCCCCGCAGGTCGAGGATCCACGGGCGTTGTCCTCGCTGCATTCCATCTTGTGGAGTGCCTCCTGGCGGCGATCCGGTGCGGACACTCACAATGCCCTTCAAGGCCCCGGGGTGGGGCGGCCCAGCAGACGTGCAGCGCCCGAATGACTTCGCCAGGCGTTTTCCGGCCAATTCTCACGAGCGTTCTGCCCAAACCAGGATTGGTTTGGGCAGAACGCTCGTGAGAATTGGCCGGCGTAGGTCAGCCCTGCGGACAGCCCTGCTCTCCATGGCCCAGGGCCCTTTATCGCCCAGGGCCCTTTCTCGCCCAGGGCTTGTTGCTGCCGCCCAGAAATGGCACGGAAAAGAAGCGGCCCAACTGGGCACGCCGGCGTAGTGGAGTGTTCCCGGCTCAGAGTTGAAGGACGGGTGGTGGACTGGTGTGCGCCTCCGTCTTTCAGGTAGATGGGGCGGCAAAGGATGGGGATGACCTCATTTTGGTGAACAGGTTTATCTCACTCTGAGGGTTGTCCGAAGCACCAGGGGACGCCGATGCAGACTGCGTGGTTGGGAGATGCGTGGCTGCGGGACTAAGGGTTTCCAATATGGAGGCCATGAGGGACAGGACCCCGGAAGCAGAAGGTTGGGGAGGCAGGTGAGCGTTCCAAACCGGACTTCGTGATGGGCCTGGCCCTATGGTAGAGCGCCAGGGATGGGACCCCAGCAGGTCAAGGATCCACGGGCGTTGTCCTCGCTGCATTCCATCTTGTGGATTGCCTCCTGGCGGTGATCGGTTGCGGACACTCACAATGCCCTTCAAGGCCCCGGGGGGGGTCGGCCCAGCAGACGTGCAGCGCCCAAATGACTTCGCTGGGCGTTTTCCGGCCAATTCTCACGAGCGTTCTGCCCAAACCAGGATTGGATTGGTTTGGGCAGAATGCTCGTGAGAATTGGCCGGCGTAGGGCAGCCCTGCGGACAGCCCTGCTCTCCATGGCCCAGGGCCCTTTCTCGCCCAGGGCTTGTTGCTGCCGCCCCGAAATGGCACGGAAAAGAAGCGGCCCACCTGGGCACGCCGGCGCAGTGTAGCGTTCCCGGAGCAGAGTTGAAGGACTGGTGGTGGCCTGGTGTGTGCCTCCGTCTTTCGGGTAGATCGGGCGGTCAAGGATGGGGATGACCTCATTTTGGTCATACAGGTTTATCACACTCTGAGCGTTCTCTGAAGCACCAGGAGGCGCCGATGGAGACTGCGTGGTTGGGAAATGCGTGGCTGCGGGACTAAGGGTTTCCAATATGGAGGCCATGAGGGACAGGACCCCGGAAGCGGAAGGATGGGGAAGCAGGCGAGCGTTCCAGACCGGACTTTGTGATGGGCCAGGCCCCATGGTAGACCGCCAGGGATGGGACCCCCGCAGGTCGAGGATCCACAGGCGTTGTCCTCGCTGCATTCCATCTTGTGGAGTGCCTCCTGGCGGCGATCCGGTGCGGACACTCACAATGCCCTTCAAGGCCCCGGGGTGGGGCGGCCCAGCAGACGTGCAGCGCCCGAATGACTTCGCCAGGCGTTTTCCGGCCAATTCTCACGAGCGTTCTGCCCAAACCAATCCTGGTTTGGGCAGAACGCTCGTGAGAATTGGCCTGCGTAGGTCAGCCCTGCGGACAGCCCTGCTCTCCATGGCCCAGGGCCCTTTCTCGCCCAGGGCTTGTTGCTGCCGCCCCGAAATGGCACGGAAAAGAAGTGGCCCACCTGAGCACGCCGGCGAAGTGGAGCGTTCCCGGAGCAGAGTTGAAGGACGGGTGGTGGCTTGGTGTGCGCCTCCGTCTTTCGGGTAGATCGGGCGGTCAAGGATGGGGATGACCTCATTTTGGTCATACAGGTTTATCACACTCTGGCCGTTGTCTGAAGCACCAGGAGGCGCCGATGGAGACTGCGTGGTTGGGAGATGCGTGGCTGCGGGCCTAAGGGTTTCCAATATGGAGGCCATGAGGGACAGGACCCCGGAAGCAGAAGGTTGGGGAGGCAGGTGAGCGTTCCAAACCGGACTTCGTGATGGGCCTGGCCCTATGGTAGAGTGCCAGGGATGGGACCCCCGCAGGTCGAGGATCCACGGGCGTTGTCCTCGCTGCATTCCATCTTGTGGATTGCCTCCTGGCGGTGATCGGTTGCGGACACTCACAATGCCCTTCAAGGCCCCGGGGGGGTCGGCCCAGCAGACGTGCAGCGCCCGAATGACTTCGCCGGGCGTTTTCCGGCCAATTCTCACGAGCGTTCTGCCCAAACCAGGATTGGTTTGGGCAGAACGCTCGTGAGAATTGGCCGGCGTAGGGCAGCCCTGCGGACAGCCCTGCTCTCCATGGCCCAGGGCCCTTTCTCGCCCAGGGCTTGTTGCTGCCGCCCCGAAATGGCACGGAAAAGAAGCGACCCACCTGGGCACGCCGGCGCAGTGGAGCGTACCCGGAGCAGAGTTGAAGGACGGGTGGTGGCCTGGTGTGCGCCTCCGTCTTTCGGGTAGATCGGGCGATCAAGGATGGGGATGACCTCATTTTGGTCATACAGGTATATCACACTCTGAGCGTTGTCTGAAGCACCAGGAGGCGCCGATGGAGACTGCGTGGTTGGGAGATGGGTGGATGCGGGACTAAGGGTTTCCAATATGGAGGCCATGAGGGACAGGACCCCGGAAGCGGAAGGTTGGGGAAGCAGGCGAGCGTTCCAGACCAGACTTTGTGATGGGCCAGGCCCCACGGTAGACCGCCAGGGATGGGACCCCCGCAGGTCGAGGATCCACGGGCGTTGTCCTCGCTGCATTCCATCTTGTGGAGTGCCTCCTGGCGGCGATCCGGTGCGGACACTCACAATGCCCTTCAAGGCCCCGGGGTGGGGCGGCCCAGCAGACGTGCAGCGCCCGAATGACTTCGCCAGGCGTTTTCCGGCCAATTCTCACAAGCGTTCTGCCCAAACCTGGATTGGTTTGGGCAGAACGCTCGTGAGAATTGGCCTGCGTAGGTCAGCCCTGCGGACAGCCCTGCTCTCCATGGCCCAGGGCCCTTTATCGCCCAGGGCCCTTTCTCGCCCAGGGCTTGTTGCTGCCGCCCAGAAATGGCACGGAAAAGAAGCGGCCCAACTGGGCACGCCGGCGCAGTGGAGTGTTCCCGGCTCAGAGTTGAAGGACGGGTGGTGGACTGGTGTGCGCCTCCGTCTTTCAGGTAGATGGGGCGGCAAAGGATGGGGATGACCTCATTTTGGTGAACAGGTTTATCTCACTCTGAGGGTTGTCCGAAGCACCAGGGGACGCCGATGCAGACTGCGTGGTTGGGAGATGCGTGGCTGCGGGACTAAGGGTTTCCAATATGGAGGCCATGAGGGACAGGACCCCGGAAGCAGAAGGTTGGGGAGGCAGGTGAGCGTTCCAAACCGGACTTCGTGATGGGCCTGGCCCTATGGTAGAGCGCCAGGGATGGGACCCCCGCAGGTCGAGGATCCACGGGCGTTGTCCTCGCTGCATTCCATCTTGTGGATTGCCTCCTGGCGGTGATCGGTTGCGGACACTCACAATGCCCTTCAAGGCCCCGGGGGGGTCGGCCCAGCAGACGTGCAGCGCCCGAATGACTTCGCCGGGCGTTTTCCGGCCAATTCTCACGAGCGTTCTGCCCAAACCAGGATTGGTTTGGGCAGAACGCTCGTGAGAATTGGTCGGCGTAGGGCAGCCCTGCGGACAGCCCTGCTCTCCATGGCCCAGGGCCCTTTCTCGCCCAGGGCTTGTTGCTGCCGCCCCGAAATGGCACGGAAAAGAAGCGGCCCACCTGGGCACGCCGGCGCAGTGTAGCGTTCCCGGAGCAGAGTTGAAGGACGGGTGGTGGCCTGGTGTGTGCCTCCGTCTTTCGGGTAGATCGGGCGGTCAAGGATGGGGATGACCTCATTTTGGTCATACAGGTTTATCACACTCTGAGCGTTCTCTGAAGCACCAGGAGGCGCCGATGGAGACTGCGTGGTTGGGAAATGCGTGGCTGCGGGACTAAGGGTTTCCAATATGGAGGCCATGAGGGACAGGACCCCGGAAGCGGAAGGTTGGGGAAGCAGGCGAGCGTTCCAGACCGGACTTTGTGATGGGCCAGGCCCCATGGTAGACCGCCAGGGATGGGACCCCCGCAGGTCGAGGATCCACGGGCGTTGTCCTCGCTGCATTCCATCTTGTGGAGTGCCTCCTGGCGGCGATCCGGTGCGGACACTCACAATGCCCTTCAAGGCCCCGGGGTGGGGCGGCCCAGCAGACGTGCAGCGCCCGAATGACTTCGCCAGGCGTTTTCCGGCCAATTCTCACGAGCGTTCTGCCCAAACCAATCCTGGTTTGGGCAGAACGCTCGTGAGAATTGGCCTGCGTAGGTCAGCCCTGCGGACAGCCCTGCTCTCCATGGCCCAGGGCCCTTTATCGCCCAGGGCCCTTTCTCGCCCAGGGCTTGTTGCTGCCGCCCAGAAATGGCACGGAAAAGAAGCGGCCCAACTGGGCACGCCGGCGTAGTGGAGTGTTCCCGGCTCAGAGTTGAAGGACGGGTGGTGGACTGGTGTGCGCCTCCGTCTTTCAGGTAGATGGGGCGGCAAAGAATGGGGATGACCTCATTTTGGTGAACAGGTTTATCTCACTCTGAGGGTTGTCCGAAGCACCAGGGGACGCCGATGCAGACTGCGTGGTTGGGAGATGCGTTGCTGCGGGACTAAGGGTTTCCAATATGGAGGCCATGAGGGACAGGACCCCGGAAGCAGAAGGTTGGGGAGGCAGGTGAGCGTTCCAAACCGGACTTCGTGATGGGCCTGGCCCTATGGTAGAGCGCCAGGGATGGGACCCCCGCAGGTCGAGGATCCACGGGCGTTGTCCTCGCTGCATTCCATCTTGTGGATTGCCTCCTGGCGGTGATCGGTTGCGGACACTCACAATGCCCTTCAAGGCCCCGGGGGGGTCGGCCCAGCAGACGTGCAGCGCCCGAATGACTTCGCCGGGCGTTTTCCGGCCAATTCTCACGAGCGTTCTGCCAAAACCAGGATTGGTTTGGGCAGAACGCTCGTGAGAATTGGCCGGCGTAGGGCAGCCCTGCGGACAGCCCTGCTCTCCATGGCCCAGGGCCCTTTCTCGCCCAGGGCTTGTTGCTGCCGCCCCGAAATGGCACGGAAAAGAAGTGGCCCACCTGAGCACGCCGGCGCAGTGGAGCGATCCCGGAGCAGAGTTGAAGGACGGGTGGTGGCTTGGTGTGCGCCTCCGTCTTTCGGGTAGATCGGGCGGTCAAGGATGGGGATGACCTCATTTTGGTCATACAGGTTTATCACACTCTGAGCGTTGTTTGAAGCACCAGGAGGCGCCGATGGAGACTGCGTGGTTGGGAGATGCGTGGCTGCGGGAACAAGGGTTTCCAATATGGAGGCCATGAGGGACAGGACCCCGGAAGCGGAAGGTTGGGGAAGCAGGCGAGCGTTCCAGACCGGACTTTGTGATGGGCCAGGCCCCATGGTAGACCGCCAGGGATGGGACCCCCGCAGGTCGAGGATCCACGGGCGTTGTCCTCGCTGCATTCCATCTTGTGGCGTGCCTCCTGGCGGCGATCCGGTGCGGACACTCACAATGCCCTTCAAGGCCCCGGGGTGGGGCGGCCCAGCAGACGTGCAGCGCCCGAATGACTTCGCCAGGCGTTTTCCGGCCAATTCTCACGAGCGTTCTGCCCAAACCAGGATTGGTTTGGGCAGAACGCTCGTGAGAATTGGCCGGCGTAGGTCAGCCCTGCGGACAGCCCTGCTCTCCATGGCCCAGGGCCCTTTATCGCCCAGGGCCCTTTCTCGCCCAGGGCTTGTTGCTGCCGCCAAGAAATGGCACGGAAAAGAAGCGGCCCAACTGGGCACGCCGGCGCAGTGGAGTGTTCCCGGCTCAGAGTTGAAGGACGGGTGGTGGACTGGTGTGCGCCTCCGTCTTTCAGGTAGATGGGGCGGCAAAGGATGGGGATGACCTCATTTTGGTGAACAGGTTTATCTCACTCTGAGGGTTGTCCGAAGCACCAGGGGACGCCGATGCAGACTGCGTGGTTGGGAGATGCGTGGCTGCGGGACTAAGGGTTTCCAATATGGAGGCCATGAGGGACAGGACCCCGGAAGCAGAAGGTTGGGGAGGCAGGTGAGCGTTCCAAACCGGACTTCGTGATGGGCCTGGCCCTATGGTAGAGCGCCAGGGATGGGACCCCCGCAGGTCGAGGATCCACGGGCGTTGTCCTCGCTGCATTCCATCTTGTGGATTGCCTCCTGGCGGTGATCGGTTGCGGACACTCACAATGCCCTTCAAGGCCCCGGGGGGGTCGGCCCAGCAGACGTGCAGCGCCCGAATGACTTCGCCGGGCGTTTTCCGGCCAATTCTCACGAGCGTTCTGCCCAAACCAGGATTGGTTTGGGCAGAACGCTCGTGAGAATTGGCCGGCGTAGGGCAGCCCTGCGGACAGCCCTGCTCTCCATGGCCCAGGGCCCTTTATCGCCCAGGGCTTGTTGCTGCCGCCCCGAAATGGCACGGAAAAGAAGCGGCCCACCTGGGCACGCCGGCGCAGTGGAGCGTTCCCGGAGCAGAGTTGAAGGACGGGTGGTGGCCTGGTGTGCGCCTCCGTCTTTCGGGTAGATGGGCGGTCAAGGATGGGGATGACCTCATTTTGGTCATACAGGTTTATCACACTATGAGCGTTGTCTGAAGCACCAGGAGGCGCTGATGGAGACTGCGTGGTTGGGAGATGCGTGGCTGCGGGGCTAAGGGTTTCTAATATGGAGGCAATGAAGGACAGGATCCCGGAAGCGGAAGGTTGGGGAAGCAGGCGAGCGTTCCAGACCGGACTTTGTGATGGGCCAGGCCCCATGGTAGACCGCCAGGGATGGGACCCCCGCAGGTCGAGGATCCACGGGCGTTGTCCTCGCTGCATTCCATCTTGTGGAGTGCCTCCTGGCGGCGATCCGGTGCGGACACTCACAATGCCCTTCAAGGCCCCGGGGTGGGGCGGCCCAGCAGACGTGCAGCGCCCGAATGACTTCGCCAGGCGTTTTCCGGCCAATTCTCACGAGCGTTCTGCCCAATCCTGGTTTGGGCAGAACGCTCGTGAGAATTGGCCGGCGTAGGTAGCCCTGCGGACAGCCCTGCTCTCCATGGCCCAGGGCCCTTTATCGCTCAGGGCCCTTTCTCGCCCAGGGCTTGTTGCTGCCGCCCAGAAATGGCACGGAAAAGAAGCGGCCCAACTGGGCACGCCGGCGCAGTGGAGTGTTCCCGGCTCAGAGTTGAAGGACGGGTGGTGGACTGGTGTGCGCCTCCGTCTTTCAGGTAGATGGGGCGGCAAATGATGGGGATGACCTCATTTTGGTGAACAGGTTTATCTCACTCTGAGGGTTGTCCGAAAAACCAGCGGACGCCGATGCAGACTGCGTGGTGGGAGATGCGTGGCTGCGGGACTAAGGGTTTCCAATATGGAGGCCATGAGGGACAGGACCCCGGAAGCAGAAGGTTGGGGAGACAGGTGAGCGTTCCAAACCGGACTTCGTGATGGGCCTGGCCCTATGGTAGAGCGCCAGGGATGGGACCCCCGCAGGTCGAGGATCCACGGGCGTTGTCCTCGCTGCATTCCATCTTGTGGATTGCCTCCTGGCGGTGATCGGTTGCGGACACTCACAATGCCCTTCAAGGCTCCGGGGGGGTCGGCCCAGCAGACGTGCAGCGCCCGAATGATTCGCCGGGCGTTTTCCGGCCAATTCTCACGAGCGTTCTGCCCAAACCAATCCTGGGACTAAGGGTTTCCAATATGGAGGCCATGAGGGACAGGACCCCGGAGCGGAAGGTTGGGGAAGCAGGCGAGCGTTCCAGACCGGACTTTGTGATGGGCCAGGCCCCATGGTAGACCGCCAGGGATGGGACCCCCGCAGGTCGAGGATCCACGGGCGTTGTCCTCGCTGCATTCCATCTTGTGGAGTGCCTCCTGGTTTGGGCAGAACGTTCGTGAGAATTGGCCGGCGTAGGTAGCCCTGCGGACAGCCCTGCTCTCCATGGCCCAGGGCCCTGCGTTCCAAACAGGCAGGCGAGCGTTCCAAACCGGACTTCGTGATGGGGCTGGCCCTATGGTAGAGCGCCAGGGATGGGACCCCCGCAGGTCGAGGATCCACGGGCGTTGTCCTCGCTGCATTTCATCTTATGGATTGCCTCCAGGCGGTGATCGGTTGCGGACACTCACAATGCCCTTCAAGGCCCCGGGGGGGTCGGCCCAGCAGACGTGCAGCGCCCGAATGACTTCGCCGGGCGTTTTCCGGCCAATTCTCACGAGCGTTCTGCCCAAACCAGGATTGGTTTGGGCAGAACGCTCGTGAGAATTGGCCGGCGTAGGGCAGCCCTGCGGACAGCCCTGCTCTCCATGGCCCAGGGCCCTTTCTCGCCCAGGGCTTGTTGCTGCCGCCCCGAAATGGCACGGAAAAGAAGCGGCCCACCTGGGCACGCTGGCGCAGTGGAGCGTTCCCGGAGCAGAGTTGAAGGACGGGTGGTGGACTGGTGTGCGCCTCCGTCTTTCGGGTAGATCGGGCGGTCAAGGATGGGGATGACCTCATTTTGGTCATCTAGGTTTATCACACTCTGAGCGTTGTCTGAAGCACCAGGAGGCGCCGATGGAGACTGCGTGGTTGGGAGATGCGTGGCTGCGGGACTAAGGGTTTCCAATATGGAGGCCATGAGGGACAGGACCCCGGAAGCGGAAGGTTGGGGAAGCAGGCGAGCGTTCCAGACCGGACTTTGTGATGGGCCAGGCCCCATGGTAGACCGCCAGGGATGGGACCCCCGCAGGTCGAGGATCCACGGGCGTTGTCCTCGCTGCATTCCATCTTGTGGAGTGCCTCCTGGCGGCGATCCGGTGCGGACACTCACAATGCCCTTCAAGGCCCCGGGGTGGGGCGGCCCAGCAGACGTGCAGCGCCCGAATGACTTCGCCAGGCGTTTTCCGGCCAATTCTCACGAGCGTTCTGCCCAAACCAGGATTGGTTTGGGCAGAACGCTCGTGAGAATTGGCCGGCGTAGGTCAGCCCTGCGGACAGCCCTGCTCTCCATGGCCCAGGGCCCTTTATCGCCCAGGACCCTTTCTCGCCCAGGGCTTGTTGCTGCCGCCCAGAAATGGCACGGAAAAGAAGCGGCCCAACTGGGCACGCCGGCGCAGTGGAGTGTTCCCGGCTCAGAGTTGAAGGACGGGTGGTGGACTGGTGTGCGCCTCCGTCTTTCAGGTAGATGGGGCGGCAAAGGATGGGGATGACCTCATTTTGGTGAACAGGTTTATCTCACTCTGAGGGTTGTCCGAAGCACCAGGGGACGCCGATGCAGACTGTGTGGTTGGGAGATGCGTGGCTGCGGGACTAAGGGTTTCCAATATGGAGGCCATGAGGGACAGGACCCCGGAAGCAGAAGGTTGGGGAGGCAGGTGAGCGTTCCAAACCGGACTTCGTGATGGGCCTGGCCCTATGGTAGAGCGCCAGGGATGGGACCCCCGCAGGTCGAGGATCCACGGGCGTTGTCCTCGCTGCATTCCATCTTGTGGATTGCCTCCTGGCGGTGATCGGTTGCGGACACTCACAATGCCCTTCAAGGCCCCGGGGGGGTCGGCCCAGCAGACGTGCAGCGCCCGAATGACTTCGCCGGGCGTTTTCCGGCCAATTCTCACGAGCGTTCTGCCCAAACCAGGATTGGTTTGGGCAGAACGCTCGTGAGAATTGGCCGGCGTAGGGCAGCCCTGCGGACAGCCCTGCTCTCCATGGCCCAGGGCCCTTTCTCGCCCAGGGCTTGTTGCTGCCGCCCCGAAATGGCACGGAAAAGAAGCGGCCCACCTGGGCACGCCGGCGCAGTGGAGCGTTCCCGGAGCAGAGTTGAAGGACGGGTGGTGGCCTGGTGTGCGCCTCCGTCTTTCGGGTAGATCGGGCGGTCAAGGCTGGGGATGACCTCATTTTGGTCATACAGGTTTATCACACTCTGAGCGTTGTCTGAAGCACCAGGAGGCGCCGATGGAGACTGCGTGGTTGGGAGATGCGTGGCTGCGGGACTAAGGGTTTCCAATATGGAGGCCATGAGGGACAGGACCCCGGAAGCGGAAGGTTGGGGAAGCAGGCGAGCGTTCCAGACCGGATTTTGTGATGGGCCAGGCCCCATGGTAGACCGCCAGGGATGGGACCCCCGCAGGTCGAGGATCCACGGGCGTTGTCCTCGCTGCATTCCATCTTGTGGAGTGCCTCCTGGCGGCGATCCGGTGCGGACACTCACAATGCCCTTCAAGGCCCCGGGGTGGGGCGGCCCAGCAGACGTGCAGCGCCCGAATGACTTCGCCAGGCGTTTTCCGGCCAATTCTCACGAGCGTTCTGCCCAAACCAGGATTGGTTTGGGCAGAACGCTCGTGAGAATTGGCCGGCGTAGGTCAGCCCTGCGGACAGCCCTGCTCTCCATGGCCCAGGGCCCTTTATCGCCCAGGGCCCTTTCTCGCCCAGGGCTTGTTGCTGCCGCCCAGAAATGGCACGGAAAAGAAGCGGCCCAACTGGGCACGCCGGCGCAGTGGAGTGTTCCCGGCTCAGAGTTGAAGGACGGGTGGTGGACTGGTGTGCGCCTCCGTCTTTCAGGTAGATGGGGCGGCAAAGGATGGGGATGACCTCATTTTGGTGAACAGGTTTATCTCACTCTGAGGGTTGTCCGAAGCACCAGGGGACGCCGATGCAGACTGCGTGGTTGGGAGATGCGTGGCTGCGGGACTAAGGGTTTCCAATATGGAGGCCATGAGGGACAGGACCCCGGAAGCAGAAGGTTGGGGAGGCAGGTGAGCGTTCCAAACCGGACTTCGTGATGGGCCTGGCCCTATGGTAGAGCGCCAGGGATGGGACCCCCGCAGGTCGAGGATCCACGGGCGTTGTCCTCGCTGCATTCCATCTTGTGGATTGCCTCCTGGCGGTGATCGGTTGCGGACACTCACAATGCCCTTCAAGGCCCCGGGGGGGTCGGCCCAGCAGACGTGCAGCGCCCGAATGACTTCGCCAGGCGTTTTCCGGCCAATTCTCACGAGCGTTCTGCCCAAACCAGGATTGGTTTGGGCAGAACGCTCGTGAGAATTGGCCGGCGTAGGGCAGCCCTGCGGACAGCCCTGCTCTCCATGGCCCAGGGCCCTTTCTCGCCCAGGGCTTGTTGCTGCCGCCCCGAAATGGCACGGAAAAGAAGCGGCCCAACTGGGCACGCCGGCGCAGTGGAGTGTTCCCGGCTCAGAGTTGAAGGACGGGTGGTGGACTGGAGTGCGCCTCCGTCTTTCAGGTAGATGGGGCGGCAAAGGATGGGGATGACCTCATTTTGGTGAACAGGTTTATCTCACTCTGAGGGTTGTCCGAAGCACCAGGAGGCGCCGATGGAGACTGCGTTGTTGGGAGATGCGTGGCTGCGGGCTAAGGGTTTCCAATATGGAGGCCATGAGGGACAGGACCCCGGAAGCGGAAGGTTGGGGAAGCAGGCGAGCGTTCCAGACCGGACTTTGTGATGGGCCAGGCCCCATGGTAGACCGCCAGGGATGGGACCCCCGCAGGTCGAGGATCCACGGGCGTTGTCCTCGCTGCATTCCATCTTGTGGAGTGCCTCCTGGCGGCGATCCGGTGCGGACACACACAATGCCCTTCAAGGCCCCGGGGTGGGGCGGCCCAGCAGACGTGCAGCGCCCGAATGACTTCGCCAGGCGTTTTCCGGCCAATTCTCAGGAGCGTTCTGCCCAAACCAGGATTGGTTTAGGCAGAACGCTCGTGAGAATTGGCCGGCGTAGGTCAGCCCTGCGGACAGCCCTGCTCTCCATGGCCCAGGGCCCTTTATCGCCCAGGGCCCTTTCTCGCCCAGGGCTTGTTGCTGCCGCCCAGAAATGGCACGGAAAAGAAGCGGCCCAACTGGGCATGCCGGCGCAGTGGAGTGTTCCCGGCTCAGAGTTGAAGGACGGGTGGTGGACTGGTGTGCGCCTCCGTCTTTCAGGTAGATGGGGCGGCAAAGGATGGGGATGACCTCATTTTGGTGAACAGGTTTATCTCACTCTGAGGGTTGTCCGAAGCACCAGGGGACGCCGATGCAGACTGCGTGGTTGGGAGATGCGTGGCTGCGGGACTAAGGGTTTCCAATATGGAGGCCATGAGGGACAGGACCCCGGAAGCAGAAGGTTGGGGAGGCAGGTGAGCGTTCCAAACCGGACTTCGTGATGGGCCTGGCCCTATGGTAGAGCGCCAGGGATGGGACCCCCGCAGGTCGAGGATCCACGGGGTTGTCCTCGCTGCATTCCATCTTGTGGATTGCCTCCTGGCGGTGATCGGTTGCGGACACTCACAATGCCCTTCAAGGCCCCGGGGGGGTCGGCCCAGCAGACGTGCAGCGCCCGAATGACTTCGCCGGGCGTTTTCCGGCCAATTCTCACGAGCGTTCTGCCCAAACCAGGATTGGTTTGGGCAGAACGCTCGTGAGAATTGGCCGGCGTAGGGCAGCCCTGCGGACAGCCCTGCTCTCCATGGCCCAGGGCCCTTTCTCGCCCAGGGCTTGTTTCTGCCGCCCCGAAATGGCACGGAAAAGAAGCGGCCCACCTGGGCACGCCGGCGCAGTGGAGCGTTCCCGGAGCAGAGTTGAAGGACGGGTGGTGGCCTGGTGTGGGCCTCCGTCTTTCGGGTAGATGGGCGGTCAAGGATGGGGATGACCTCATTTTGGTCATACAGGTTTATCACACTCTGAGAGTTGTCTGAAGCACCAGGAGGCGCCGATGGAGACTGCGTGGTTGGGAGATGCGTGGCTGCGGGGCTAAGGGTTTCCAATATGGAGGCAATGAAGGACAGGACCCCGGAAGCGGAAGTTTGGGGAAGCAGGCGAGCGTTCCAGACCGGACTTTGTGATGGGCCAGGCCCCATGGTAGACCGCCAGGGATGGGACCCCCGCAGGTCGAGGATCCACGGGCGTTGTCCTCGCTGCATTCCATCTTGTGGAGTGCCTCCTGGCGGCGATCCGGTGCGGACACTCACAATGCCCTTCAAGGCCCCGGGGTGGGGCGGCCCAGCAGACGTGCAGCGCCCGAATGACTTCGCCAGGCGTTTTCCGGCCAATTCTCACGAGCGTTCTGCCCAAACCAGGATTGGTTTGGGCAGAACGCACGTGAGAATTGGCCGGCGTAGGTAGCCCTGCGGACAGCCCTGCTCTCCATGGCCCAGGGCCCTTTATCGCTCAGGGCCCTTTCTCGCCCAGGGCTTGTTGCTGCCGCCCAGAAATGGCACGGAAAAGAAGCGGCCCAACTGGGCACGCCGGCGCAGTGGAGTGTTCCCGGCTCAGAGTTGAAGGACGGGTGGTGGACTGGTGTGCGCCTCCGTCTTTCAGGTAGATGGGGCGGCAAATGATGGGGATGACCTCATTTTGGTGAACAGGTATCTCACTCTGAGGGTTGTCCGAAGCACCAGGGGACGCCGATGCAGACTGCGTGGTGGGAGATGCGTGGCTGCGGGACTAAGGGTTTCCAATATGGAGGCCATGAGGGACAGGACCCCGGAAGCAGAAGGTTGGGGAGGCAGGTGAGCGTTCCAAACCGGACTTCGTGATGGGCCTGGCCCTATGGTAGAGCGCCAGGGATGGGACCCCCGCAGGTCGAGGATCCACGGGCGTTGTCCTCGCTGCATTCCATCTTGTGGATTGCCTCCTGGCGGTGATCGGTTGCGGACACTCACAATGCCCTTCAAGGCTCCGGGGGGGTCGGCCCAGCAGACGTGCAGCGCCCGAATGATTCGCCGGGCGTTTTCCGGCCAATTCTCACGAGCGTTCTGCCCAAACCAGGATTGGTTTGGGCAGAACGCTCGTGAGAATTGGCCGGCGTAGGGCAGCCCTGCGGACAGCCCTGCTCTCCATGGCCCAGGGCCCTTTCTCGCCCAGGGCTTGTTGCTGCCGCCCCGAAATGGCACGGAAAAGAAGCGGCCCACCTGGGCACGCCGGCGCAGTGGAGCGTTCCCGGAGCAGAGTTGAAGGACGGGTGGTGGCCTGGTGTGCGCCTCCATCTTTCGGGTAGATCGGGCGGTCAAGAATGGGGATGACCTCATTTTGGTCATACAGGTTTATCACACTCTGAGCGTTGTCTGAAGCACCAGGAGGCGCCGATGGAGACTGCGTGGTTGGGAGATGCGTGGCTGCGGGACTAAGGGTTTCCAATATGGAGGCCATGAGGGACAGGACCCCGGAAGCGGAAGGTTGGGGAAGCAGGCGAGCGTTCCAGACCGGACTTTGTGATGGGCCAGGCCCCATGGTAGACCGCCAGGGATGGGACCCCCGCAGGTCGAGGATCCACGGGCGTTGTCCTCGCTGCATTCCATCTTGTGGCGTGCCTCCTGGCGGCGATCCGGTGCGGACACTCACAATGCCCTTCAAGGCCCCGGGTTGGGGCGGCCCAGCAGACGTGCAGCGCCCGAATGACTTCGCCAGGCGTTTTCCGGCCAATTCTCACGAGCGTTCTGCCCAAACCAATCCTGGGACTAAGGGTTTCCAATATGGAGGCCATGAGGGACAGGACCCCGGAGCGGAAGGTTGGGGAAGCAGGCGAGCGTTCCAGACCGGACTTTGTGATGGGCCAGGCCCCATGGTAGACCGCCAGGGATGGGACCCCCGCAGGTCGAGGATCCACGGGCGTTGTCCTCGCTGCATTCCATCTTGTGGAGTGCCTCCTGGTTTGGGCAGAACGCTCGTGAGAATTGGCCGGCGTAGGTAGCCCTGCGGACAGCCCTGCTCTCCATGGCCCAGGGCCCTGCGTTCCAAACAGGCAGGCGAGCGTTCCAAACCGGACTTCGTGATGGGCCTGGCCCTATGGTAGAGCGCCAGGGATGGGACCCCCGCAGGTCGAGGATCCACGGGCGTTGTCCTCGCTGCATTCCATCTTGTGGATTGCCTCCTGGCGGTGATCGGTTGCGGACACTCACAATGCCCTTCAAGGCCCCGGGGGGGTCGGCCCAGCAGACGTGCAGCGCCCGAATGACTTCGCCGGGCGTTTTCCGGCCAATTCTCACGAGCGTTCTGCCCAAACCAGGATTGGTTTGGGAAGAACGCTCGTGAGAATTGGCCGGCGTAGGGCAGCCCTGCGGACAGCCCTGCTCTCCATGGCCCAGGGCCCTTTCTCGCCCAGGGCTTGTTGCTGCCGCCCCGAAATGGCACGGAAAAGAAGCGGCCCACCTGGGCACGCCAGCGCAGTGGAGCGTTCCCGGAGCAGAGTTGAAGGACGGGTGGTGGCCTGGTGTGCGCCTCCGTCTTTCGGGTAGATCGGGCGGTCAAGGATGGGGATGACCTCATTTTGGTCATACAGGTTTATCACACTCTGAGCGTTGTCTGAAGCACCAGGAGGCGCCGATGGAGACTGCGTGGTTGGGAGATGCGTGGCTGCGGGACTAAGGGTTTCCAATATGGAGGCCATGAGGGACAGGACCCCGGAAGCGGAAGGTTGGAGAAACAGGCGAGCGTTCCAGACCGGACTTTGTGATGGGCCAGGCCCCATGGTAGACCGCCAGGGATGGGACCCCCGCAGGTCGAGGATCCACGGGCGTTGTCCTCGCTGCATTCCATCTTGTGGAGTGCCTCCTGGCGGCGATCCGGTGCGGACACTCACAATGCCCTTCAAGGCCCCGGGGTGGGGCGGCCCAGCAGACGTGCAGCGCCCGAATGACTTCGCCAGGCGTTTTCCGGCCAATTCTCACGAGCGTTCTGCCCAAACCAGGATTGGTTTGGGCAGAACGCTCGTGAGAATTGGCCGGCGTAGGTCAGCCCTGCGGACAGCCCTGCTCTCCATGGCCCAGGGCCCTTTATCGCCCAGGGCCCTTTCTCGCCCAGGGCTTGTTGCTGCCGCCCAGAAATGGCACGGAAAAGAAGCGGCCCAACTGGGCACGCCGGCGCAGTGGAGTGTTCCCGGCTCAGAGTTGAAGGACGGGTGGTGGACTGGTGTGCGCCTCCGTCTTTCAGGTAGATGGGGCGGCAAAGGATGGGGATGACCTCATTTTGGTGAACAGGTTTATCTCACTCTGAGGGTTGTCCGAAGCACCAGGGGACGCCGATGCAGACTGCGTGGTTGGGAGATGCGTGGCTGCGGGACTAAGGGTTTCCAATATGGAGGCCATGAGGGACAGGACCCCGGAAGCGGAAGGTTGGGGAAGCAGGCGAGCGTTCCAGACCGGACTTTGTGATGGGCCAGGCCCCATGGTAGACCGCCAGGGATGGGACCCCCGCAGGTCGAGGATCCACGGGCGTTGTCCTCGCTGCATTCCATCTTGTGGAGTGCCTCCTGGCGGCGATCCGGTGCGGACACACACAATGCCCTTCAAGGCCCCGGGGTGGGGCGGCCCAGCAGACGTGCAGCGCCCGAATGACTTCGCCAGGCGTTTTCCGGCCAATTCTCAGGAGCGTTCTGCCCAAACCAGGATTGGTTTAGGCAGAACGCTCCTGAGAATTGGCCGGCGTAGGTCAGCCCTGCGGACAGCCCTGCTCTCCATGGCCCAGGGCCCTTTATCGCCCAGGGCCCTTTCTCGCCCAGGGCTTGTTGCTGCCGCCCAGAAATGGCACGGAAAAGAAGCGGCCCAACTGGGCATGCCGGCGCAGTGGAGTGTTCCCGGCTCAGAGTTGAAGGACGGGTGGTGGACTGGTGTGCGCCTCCGTCTTTCAGGTAGATGGGGCGGCAAAGGATGGGGATGACCTCATTTTGGTGAACAGGTTTATCTCACTCTGAGGGTTGTCCGAAGCACCAGGGGACGCCGATGCAGACTGCGTGGTTGGGAGATGCGTGGCTGCGGGACTAAGGGTTTCCAATATGGAGGCCATGAGGGACAGGACCCCGGAAGCAGAAGGTTGGGGAGGCAGGTGAGCGTTCCAAACCGGACTTCGTGATGGGCCTGGCCCTATGGTAGAGCGCCAGGGATGGGACCCCCGCAGGTCGAGGATCCACGGGCGTTGTCCTCGCTGCATTCCATCTTGTGGATTGCCTCCTGGCGGTGATCGGTTGCGGACACTCACAATGCCCTTCAAGGCCCCGGGGGGGTCGGCCCAGCAGACGTGCAGCGCCCGAATGACTTCGCCGGGCGTTTTCCGGCCAATTCTCACGAGCGTTCTGCCCAAACCAGGATTGGTTTGGGCAGAACGCTCGTGAGAATTGGCCGGCGTAGGGCAGCCCTGCGGACAGCCCTGCTCTCCATGGCCCAGGGCCCTTTCTCGCCCAGGGCTTGTTGCTGCCGCCCCGAAATGGCACGGAAAAGAAGCGGCCCACCTGGGCACGCCGGCGCAGTGGAGCGTTCCCGGAGCAGAGTTGAAGGACGGGTGGTGGCCTGGTGTGGGCCTCCGTCTTTCGGGTAGATGGGCGGTCAAGGATGGGGATGACCTCATTTTGGTCATACAGGTTTATCACACTCTGAGAGTTGTCTGAAGCACCAGGAGGCGCCGATGGAGACTGCGTGGTTGGGAGATGCGTGGCTGCGGGGCTAAGGGTTTCCAATATGGAGGCAATGAAGGACAGGACCCCGGAAGCGGAAGTTTGGGGAAGCAGGCGAGCGTTCCAGACCGGACTTTGTGATGGGCCAGGCCCCATGGTAGACCGCCAGGGATGGGACCCCCGCAGGTCGAGGATCCACGGGCGTTGTCCTCGCTGCATTCCATCTTGTGGAGTGCCTCCTGGCGGCGATCCGGTGCGGACACTCACAATGCCCTTCAAGGCCCCGGGGTGGGGCGGCCCAGCAGACGTGCAGCGCCCGAATGACTTCGCCAGGCGTTTTCCGGCCAATTCTCACGAGCGTTCTGCCCAAACCAGGATTGGTTTGGGCAGAACGCACGTGAGAATTGGCCGGCGTAGGTAGCCCTGCGGACAGCCCTGCTCTCCATGGCCCAGGGCCCTTTATCGCTCAGGGCCCTTTCTCGCCCAGGGCTTGTTGCTGCCGCCCAGAAATGGCACGGAAAAGAAGCGGCCCAACTGGGCACGCCGGCGCAGTGGAGTGTTCCCGGCTCAGAGTTGAAGGACGGGTGGTGGACTGGTGTGCGCCTCCGTCTTTCAGGTAGATGGGGCGGCAAATGATGGGGATGACCTCATTTTGGTGAACAGGTATCTCACTCTGAGGGTTGTCCGAAGCACCAGGGGACGCCGATGCAGACTGCGTGGTGGGAGATGCGTGGCTGCGGGACTAAGGGTTTCCAATATGGAGGCCATGAGGGACAGGACCCCGGAAGCAGAAGGTTGGGGAGGCAGGTGAGCGTTCCAAACCGGACTTCGTGATGGGCCTGGCCCTATGGTAGAGCGCCAGGGATGGGACCCCCGCAGGTCGAGGATCCACGGGCGTTGTCCTCGCTGCATTCCATCTTGTGGATTGCCTCCTGGCGGTGATCGGTTGCGGACACTCACAATGCCCTTCAAGGCTCCGGGGGGGTCGGCCCAGCAGACGTGCAGCGCCCGAATGATTCGCCGGGCGTTTTCCGGCCAATTCTCACGAGCGTTCTGCCCAAACCAGGATTGGTTTGGGCAGAAAGCTCGTGAGAATTGGCCGGCGTAGGGCAGCCCTGCGGACAGCCCTGCTCTCCATGGCCCAGGGCCCTTTCTCGCCCAGGGCTTGTTGCTGCCGCCCCGAAATGGCACGGAAAAGAAGCGGCCCACCTGGGCACGCCGGCGCAGTGGAGCGTTCCCGGAGCAGAGTTGAAGGACGGGTGGTGGCCTGGTGTGCGCCTCCATCTTTCGGGTAGATCGGGCGGTCAAGAATGGGGATGACCTCATTTTGGTCATACAGGTTTATCACACTCTGAGCGTTGTCTGAAGCACCAGGAGGCGCCGATGGAGACTGCGTGGTTGGGAGATGCGTGGCTGCGGGACTAAGGGTTTCCAATATGGAGGCCATGAGGGACAGGACCCCGGAAGCGGAAGGTTGGGGAAGCAGGCGAGCGTTCCAGACCGGACTTTGTGATGGGCCAGGCCCCATGGTAGACCGCCAGGGATGGGACCCCCGCAGGTCGAGGATCCACGGGCGTTGTCCTCGCTGCATTCCATCTTGTGGCGTGCCTCCTGGCGGCGATCCGGTGCGGACACTCACAATGCCCTTCAAGGCCCCGGGTTGGGGCGGCCCAGCAGACGTGCAGCGCCCGAATGACTTCGCCAGGCGTTTTCCGGCCAATTCTCACGAGCGTTCTGCCCAAACCAATCCTGGGACTAAGGGTTTCCAATATGGAGGCCATGAGGGACAGGACCCCGGAGCGGAAGGTTGGGGAAGCAGGCGAGCGTTCCAGACCGGACTTTGTGATGGGCCAGGCCCCATGGTAGACCGCCAGGGATGGGACCCCCGCAGGTCGAGGATCCACGGGCGTTGTCCTCGCTGCATTCCATCTTGTGGAGTGCCTCCTGGTTTGGGCAGAACGCTCGTGAGAATTGGCCGGCGTAGGTAGCCCTGCGGACAGCCCTGCTCTCCATGGCCCAGGGCCCTGCGTTCCAAACAGGCAGGCGAGCGTTCCAAACCGGACTTCGTGATGGGCCTGGCCCTATGGTAGAGCGCCAGGGATGGGACCCCCGCAGGTCGAGGATCCACGGGCGTTGTCCTCGCTGCATTCCATCTTGTGGATTGCCTCCTGGCGGTGATCGGTTGCGGACACTCACAATGCCCTTCAAGGCCCCGGGGGGGTCGGCCCAGCAGACGTGCAGCGCCCGAATGACTTCGCCGGGCGTTTTCCGGCCAATTCTCACGAGCGTTCTGCCCAAACCAGGATTGGTTTGGGAAGAACGCTCGTGAGAATTGGCCGGCGTAGGGCAGCCCTGCGGACAGCCCTGCTCTCCATGGCCCAGGGCCCTTTCTCGCCCAGGGCTTGTTGCTGCCGCCCCGAAATGGCACGGAAAAGAAGCGGCCCACCTGGGCACGCCAGCGCAGTGGAGCGTTCCCGGAGCAGAGTTGAAGGACGGGTGGTGGCCTGGTGTGCGCCTCCGTCTTTCGGGTAGATCGGGCGGTCAAGGATGGGGATGACCTCATTTTGGTCATACAGGTTTATCACACTCTGAGCGTTGTCTGAAGCACCAGGAGGCGCCGATGGAGACTGCGTGGTTGGGAGATGCGTGGCTGCGGGACTAAGGGTTTCCAATATGGAGGCCATGAGGGACAGGACCCCGGAAGCGGAAGGTTGGAGAAACAGGCGAGCGTTCCAGACCGGACTTTGTGATGGGCCAGGCCCCATGGTAGACCGCCAGGGATGGGACCCCCGCAGGTCGAGGATCCACGGGCGTTGTCCTCGCTGCATTCCATCTTGTGGAGTGCCTCCTGGCGGCGATCCGGTGCGGACACTCACAATGCCCTTCAAGGCCCCGGGGTGGGGCGGCCCAGCAGACGTGCAGCGCCCGAATGACTTCGCCAGGCGTTTTCCGGCCAATTCTCACGAGCGTTCTGCCCAAACCAGGATTGGTTTGGGCAGAACGCTCGTGAGAATTGGCCGGCGTAGGTCAGCCCTGCGGACAGCCCTGCTCTCCATGGCCCAGGGCCCTTTATCGCCCAGGGCCCTTTCTCGCCCAGGGCTTGTTGCTGCCGCCCAGAAATGGCACGGAAAAGAAGCGGCCCAACTGGTCACGCCGGCGCAGTGGAGTGTTCCCGGCTCAGAGTTGAAGGACGGGTGGTGGACTGGTGTGCGCCTCCGTCTTTCAGGTAGATGGGGCGGCAAAGGATGGGGATGACCTCATTTTGGTGAACAGGTTTATCTCACTCTGAGGGTTGTCCGAAGCACCAGGGGACGCCGATGCAGACTGCGTGGTTGGGAGATGCGTGGCTGCGGGACTAAGGGTTTCCAATATGGAGGCCATGAGGGACAGGACCCCGGAAGCAGAAGGTTGGGGAGGCAGGTGAGCGTTCCAAACCGGACTTCGTGATGGGCCTGGCCCTATGGTAGAGCGCCAGGGATGGGACCCCCGCAGGTCGAGGATCCACGGGCGTTGTCCTCGCTGCATTCCATCTTGTGGATTGCCTCCTGGCGGTGATCGGTTGCGGACACTCACAATGCCCTTCAAGGCCCCGGGGGGGTCGGCCCAGCAGACGTGCAGCGCCCGAATGACTTCGCCGGGCGTTTTCCGGCCAATTCTCACGAGCGTTCTGCCCAAACCAGGATTGGTTTGGGCAGAACGCTCGTGAGAATTGGCCGGCGTAGGGCAGCCCTGCGGACAGCCCTGCTCTCCATGGCCCAGGGCCCTTTCTCGCCCAGGGCTTGTTGCTGCCGCCCCGAAATGGCACGGAAAAGAAGCAGCCCACCTGGGCACGCCGGCGCAGTGGAGCGTTCCCGGAGCAGAGTTGAAGGACGGGTGGTGGCCTGGTGTGCGCCTCCGTCTTTCGGGTAGATCGGGCGGTCAAGGATGGGGATGACCTCATTTTGGTCATAAAGGTTTATCACACTCTGAGCGTTGTCTGAAGCACCAGGAGGCGCCGATGGAGACTGCGTGGTTGGGAGATGCGTGGCTGCGGGACTAAGGGTTTCCAATATGGAGGCCATGAGGGACAGGACCCCGGAGCGGAAGGTTGGGGAAGCAGGCGAGCGTTCCAGACCGGACTTTGTGATGGGCCAGGCCCCATGGTAGACCGCCAGGGATGGGACCCCCGCAGGTCGAGGATCCACGGGCGTTGTCCTCGCTGCATTCCATCTTGTGGAGTGCCTCCTGGCGGCGATCCGGTGCGGACGCTCAAAATGCCCTTCAAGGCCCCGGGGGGGGCGGCCCAGCAGACGTGCAGCGCCCGAATGACTTCGCCAGGCGTTTTCCGGCCAATTCTCATGAGCGTTCTGCCCAAACCAGGATTGGTTTGGGCAGAACGCTCGTGAGAATTGGCCGGCGTAGGTCAGCCCTGCGGACAGCCCTGCTCTCCATGGCCCAGGGCCCTTTATCGCCCAGGGCCCTTTCTCGCCCAGGGCTTGTTGCTGCCGCCCAGAAATGGCACGGAAAAGAAGCGGCCGAACTGGGCACGCCGGCGCAGTGGAGTGTACCCGGCTCAGAGTTGAAGGACGGGTGGTGGACTGGTGTGCGCCTCCGTCTTTCAGGTAGATGGGGCGGCAAAGGATGGGGATGACCTCATTTTGGTGAACAGGTTTATCTCACTCTGAGGGTTGTCCGAAGCACCAGGGGACGCCGATGCAGACTGCGTGGTTGGGAGATGCGTGGCTGCGGGACTAAGGGTTTCCAATATGGAGGCCATGAGGGACAGGACCCCGGAAGCAGAAGGTTGGGGAGGCAGGTGAGCGTTCCAAACCGGACTTCGTGATGGGCCTGGCCCTATGGTAGAGCGCCAGTGATGGGACCCCCGCAGGTCGAGGATCCACGGGCGTTGTCCTCGCTGCATTCCATCTTGTGGATTGCCTCCTGGCGGTGATCGGTTGCGGACACTCACAATGCCCTTCAAGGCCCCGGGGGGGTTGGCCCAGCAGACGTGCAGCGCCCGAATGACTTCGCCGGGCCTTTTCTGGCCAATTCTCACGAGCGTTCTGCCCAAACCAGGATTGGTTTGGGCAGAACGCTCGTGAGAATTGGCCGGCGTAGGGCAGCCCTGCGGACAGCCCTGCTCTCCATGGCCCAGGGCCCTTTCTCGCCCAGGGCTTGTTGCTGCCGCCCCGAAATGGCACGGAAAAGAAGCGGCCCACCTGGGCACGCCGGCGCAGTGGAGCGTTCCCGGAGCAGAGTTGAAGGACGGGTGGTGGCCTGTTGTGCGCCTCCGTCTTTCGGGTAGATCGGGCGGTCAAGAATGGGGATGACCTCATTTTGGTCATACAGGTTTATCACACTCTGAGCGTTGTCTGAAGCACCAGGAGGCGCCGATGGAGACTGCGTGGTTGGGAGATGCGTGGCTGCGGGACTAAGGGTTTCCAATATGGAGGCCATGAGGGACAGGACCCCGGAAGCGGAAGGTTGGGGAAGCAGGCGAGCGTTCCAGACCGGACTTTGTGATGGGCCAGGCCCCATGGTAGACCGCCAGGGATGGGACCCCCGCAGGTCGAGGATCCACGGGCGTTGTCCTCGCTGCATTCCATCTTGTGGAGTGCCTCCTGGCGGCGATCCGGTGCGGACACTCACAATGCCCTTCAAGGCCCCGGGGTGGGGCGGCCCAGCAGACGTGCAGCGCCCGAATGACTTCGCCAGGCGTTTTCCGGCCAATTCTCACGAGCGTTCTGCCCAAACCAGGATTGGTTTGGGCAGAACGCTCGTGAGAATTGGCCGGCGTAGGTCAGCCCTGCGGACAGCCCTGCTCTCCATGGCCCAGGGCCCTTTATCGCCCAGGGCCCTTTCTCGCCCAGGGCTTGTTGCTGCCGCCCAGAAATGGCACGGAAAAGAAGCGGCCCAACTGGGCACGCCGGCGCAGTGGAGTGTTCCCGGCTCAGAGTTGAAGGACGGGTGGTGGACTGGTGTGCGCCTCCGTCTTTCAGGTAGATGGGGCGGCAAAGGATGGGGATGACCTCATTTTGGTGAACAGGTTTATCTCACTCTGAGGGTTGTCCGAAGCACCAGGGGACGCCGATGCAGACTGCGTGGTTGGGAGATGCGTGGCTGCGGGACTAAGGGTTTCCAATATGGAGGCCATGAGGGACAGGACCCCGGAAGCAGAAGGTTGGGGAGGCAGGTGAGCGTTCCAAACCGGACTTCGTGATGGGCCTGGCCCTATGGTAGAGCGCCAGGGATGGGACCCCCGCAGGTCGAGGATCCACGGGCGTTGTCCTCGCTGCATTCCATCTTGTGGATTGCCTCCTGGCGGTGATCGGTTGCGGACACTCACAATGCCCTTCAAGGCCCCGGGGGGGTCGGCCCAGCAGACGTGCAGCGCCCGAATGACTTCGCCGGGCGTTTTCCGGCCAATTCTCACGAGCGTTCTGCCCAAACCAGGATTGGTTTGGGCAGAACGCTCGTGAGAATTGGCCGGCGTAGGGCAGCCCTGCGGACAGCCCTGCTCTCCATGGCCCAGGGCCCTTTCTCGCCCAGGGCTTGTTGCTGCCGCCCCGAAATGGCACGGAAAAGAAGCAGCCCACCTGGGCACGCCGGCGCAGTGGAGCGTTCCCGGAGCAGAGTTGAAGGACGGGTGGTGGCCTGGTGTGCGCCTCCGTCTTTCGGGTAGATCGGGCGGTCAAGGATGGGGATGACCTCATTTTGGTCATACAGGTTTATCACACTCTGAGCGTTGTCTGAAGCACCAGGAGGCGCCGATGGAGACTGCGTGGTTGGGAGATGCGTGGCTGCGGGACTAAGGGTTTCCAATATGGAGGCCATGAGGGACAGGACCCCGGAGCGGAAGGTTGGGGAAGCAGGCGAGCGTTCCAGACCGGACTTTGTGATGGGCCAGGCCCCATGGTAGACCGCCAGGGATGGGACCCCCGCAGGTCGAGGATCCACGGGCGTTGTCCTCGCTGCATTCCATCTTGTGGAGTGCCTCCTGGCGGCGATCCGGTGCGGACGCTCAAAATGCCCTTCAAGGCCCCGGGGGGGGCGGCCCAGCAGACGTGCAGCGCCCGAATGACTTCGCCAGGCGTTTTCCGGCCAATTCTCACGAGCGTTCTGCCCAAACCAGGATTGGTTTGGGCAGAACGCTCGTGAGAATTGGCCGGCGTAGGTCAGCCCTGCGGACAGCCCTGCTCTCCATGGCCCAGGGCCCTTTATCGCCCAGGGCCCTTTCTCGCCCAGGGCTTGTTGCTGCCGCCCAGAAATGGCACGGAAAAGAAGCGGCCGAACTGGGCACGCCGGCGCAGTGGAGTGTACCCGGCTCAGAGTTGAAGGACGGGTGGTGGACTGGTGTGCGCCTCCGTCTTTCAGGTAGATGGGGCGGCAAAGGATGGGGATGACCTCATTTTGGTGAACAGGTTTATCTCACTCTGAGGGTTGTCCGAAGCACCAGGGGACGCCGATGCAGACTGCGTGGTTGGGAGATGCGTGGCTGCGGGACTAAGGGTTTCCAATATGGAGGCCATGAGGGACAGGACCCCGGAAGCAGAAGGTTGGGGAGGCAGGTGAGCGTTCCAAACCGGACTTCGTGATGGGCCTGGCCCTATGGTAGAGCGCCAGTGATGGGACCCCCGCAGGTCGAGGATCCACGGGCGTTGTCCTCGCTGCATTCCATCTTGTGGATTGCCTCCTGGCGGTGATCGGTTGCGGACACTCACAATGCCCTTCAAGGCCCCGGGGGGGTTGGCCCAGCAGACGTGCAGCGCCCGAATGACTTCGCCGGGCCTTTTCTGGCCAATTCTCACGAGCGTTCTGCCCAAACCAGGATTGGTTTGGGCAGAACGCTCGTGAGAATTGGCCGGCGTAGGGCAGCCCTGCGGACAGCCCTGCTCTCCATGGCCCAGGGCCCTTTCTCGCCCAGGGCTTGTTGCTGCCGCCCCGAAATGGCACGGAAAAGAAGCGGCCCACCTGGGCACGCCGGCGCAGTGGAGCGTTCCCGGAGCAGAGTTGAAGGACGGGTGGTGGCCTGTTGTGCGCCTCCGTCTTTCGGGTAGATCGGGCGGTCAAGAATGGGGATGACCTCATTTTGGTCATACAGGTTTATCACACTCTGAGCGTTGTCTGAAGCACCAGGAGGCGCCGATGGAGACTGCGTGGTTGGGAGATGCGTGGCTGCGGGACTAAGGGTTTCCAATATGGAGGCCATGAGGGACAGGACCCCGGAAGCGGAAGGTTGGGGAAGCAGGCGAGCGTTCCAGACCGGACTTTGTGATGGGCCAGGCCCCATGGTAGACCGCCAGGGATGGGACCCCCGCAGGTCGAGGATCCACGGGCGTTGTCCTCGCTGCATTCCATCTTGTGGAGTGCCTCCTGGCGGCGATCCGGTGCGGACACTCACAATGCCCTTCAAGGCCCCGGGGTGGGGCGGCCCAGCAGACGTGCAGCGCCCGAATGACTTCGCCAGGCGTTTTCCGGCCAATTCTCACGAGCGTTCTGCCCAAACCAGGATTGGTTTGGGCAGAACGCTCGTGAGAATTGGCCGGCGTAGGTCAGCCCTGCGGACAGCCCTGCTCTCCATGGCCCAGGGCCCTTTATCGCCCAGGGCCCTTTCTCGCCCAGGGCTTGTTGCTGCCGCCCAGAAATGGCACGGAAAAGAAGCGGCCCAACTGGGCACGCCGGCGCAGTGGAGTGTTCCCGGCTCAGAGTTGAAGGACGGGTGGTGGACTGGTGTGCGCCTCCGTCTTTCAGGTAGATGGGGCGGCAAAGGATGGGGATGACCTCATTTTGGTGAACAGGTTTATCTCACTCTGAGGGTTGTCCGAAGCACCAGGGGACGCCGATGCAGACTGCGTGGTTGGGAGATGCGTGGCTGCGGGACTAAGGGTTTCCAATATGGAGGCCATGAGGGACAGGACCCCGGAAGCAGAAGGTTGGGGAGGCAGGTGAGCGTTCCAAACCGGACTTCGTGATGGGCCTGGCCCTATGGTAGAGCGCCAGGGATGGGACCCCCGCAGGTCGAGGATCCACGGGCGTTGTCCTCGCTGCATTCCATCTTGTGGATTGCCTCCTGGCGGTGATCGGTTGCGGACACTCACAATGCCCTTCAAGGCCCCGGGGGGGTCGGCCCAGCAGACGTGCAGCGCCCGAATGACTTCGCCGGGCGTTTTCCGGCCAATTCTCACGAGCGTTCTGCCCAAACCAGGATTGGTTTGGGCAGAACGCTCGTGAGAATTGGCCGGCGTAGGGCAGCCCTGCGGACAGCCCTGCTCTCCATGGCCCAGGGCCCTTTCTCGCCCAGGGCTTGTTGCTGCCGCCCCGAAATGGCACGGAAAAGAAGCGGCCCACCTGGGCACGCCGGCGCAGTGGAGCGTTCCCGGAGCAGAGTTGAAGGACGGGTGGTGGCCTGGTGTGCGCCTCCGTCTTTCGGGTAGATCGGGCGGACAAGGATGGGGATGACCTCATTTTGGTCATACAGGTTTATCACACTCTGAGCGTTGTCTGAAGCACCAGGAGGCGCCGATGGAGACTGCGTGGTTGGGAGATGCGTGGCTGCGGGACTAAGGGTTTCCAATATGGAGGCCATGAGGGACAGGACCCCGGAAGCGGAAGGTTGGGGAAGCAGGCGAGCGTTCCAGACCGGACTTTGTGATGGGCCAGGCCCCATGGTAGACCGCCAGGGATGGGACCCCCGCAGGTCGAGGATCCACGGGCGTTGTCCTCGCTGCATTCCATCTTGTGGAGTGCCTCCTGGCGGCGATCCGGTGCGGACACTCACAATGCCCTTCAAGGCCCCGGGGTGGGGCGGCCCAGCAGACGTGCAGCGCCCGAATGACTTCGCCAGGCGTTTTCCGGCCAATTCTCACGAGCGTTCTGCCCAAACCAGGATTGGTTTGGGCAGAACGCTCGTGAGAATT
Source organism: Mustela nivalis (assembly GCF_964662115.1). Taxonomy (NCBI): domain Eukaryota; kingdom Metazoa; phylum Chordata; class Mammalia; order Carnivora; family Mustelidae; genus Mustela; species Mustela nivalis. Next base: position 157,986 of record NW_028135737.1, on the reverse strand, counting down.
GGCCGGCGTAGGTCAGCCCTGCGGACAGCCCTGCTCTCCATGGCCCAGGGCCCTTTATCGCCCAGGGCCCTTTCTCGCCCAGGGCTTGTTGCTGCCGCCCAGAAATGGCACGGAAAAGAAGCGGCCCAACTGGGCACGCCGGCGCAGTGGAGTGTTCCCGGCTCAGAGTTGAAGGACGGGTGGTGGACTGGTGTGCGCCTCCGTCTTTCAGGTAGATGGGGCGGCAAAGGATGGGGATGACCTCATTTTGGTGAACAGGTTTATCTCACTCTGAGGGTTGTCCGAAGCACCAGGGGACGCCGATGCAGACTGCGTGGTTGGGAGATGCGTGGCTGCGGGACTAAGGGTTTCCAATATGGAGGCCATGAGGGACAGGACCCCGGAAGCAGAAGGTTGGGGAGGCAGGTGAGCGTTCCAAACCGGACTTCGTGATGGGCCTGGCCCTATGGTAGAGCGCCAGGGATGGGACCCCCGCAGGTCGAGGATCCACGGGCGTTGTCCTCGCTGCATTCCATCTTGTGGAGTGCCTCCTGGCGGCGATCCGGTGCGGACACTCACAATGCCCTTCAAGGCCCCGGGGTGGGGCGGCCCAGCAGACGTGCAGCGCCCGAATGACTTCGCCAGGTGTTTTCCGGCCAATTCTCACGAGCGTTCTGCCCAAACCAATCCTGGGACTAAGGGTTTCCAATATGGAGGCCATGAGGGACAGGACCCCGGAGCGGAAGGTTGGGGAAGCAGGCGAGCGTTCCAGACCGGACTTTGTGATGGGCCAGGCCCCATGGTAGACCGCCAGGGATGGGACCCCCGCAGGTCGAGGATCCACGGGCGTTGTCCTCGCTGCATTCCATCTTGTGGAGTGCCTCCTGGTTTGGGCAGAACGCTCGTGAGAATTGGCCGGCGTAGGTAGCCCTGCGGACAGCCCTGCTCTCCATGGCCCAGGGCCCTGCGTTCCAAACAGGCAGGCGAGCGTTCCAAACCGGACTTCGTGATGGGCCTGGCCCTATGGTAGAGCGCCAGGGATGGGACCCCCGCAGGTCGAGGATCCACGGGCGTTGTCCTCGCTGCATTCCATCTTGTGGAGTGCCTCCTGGCGGCGATCCGGTGCGGACGCTCACAATGCCCTTCAAGGCCCCGGGGGGGGCGGCCCAGCAGACGTGCAGCGCCCGAATGACTTCGCCAGGCGTTTTCCGGCCAATTCTCACGAGCGTTCTGCCCAAACCAGGATTGGTTTGGGCAGAACGCTCGTGAGAATTGGCCGGCGTAGGTAGCCCTGCGGACAGCCCTGCTCTCCATGGCCCAGGGCCCTTTATCGCTCAGGGCCCTTTCTCGCCCAGGGCTTGTTGCTGCCGCCCAGAAATGGCACGGAAAAGAAGCGGCCCAACTGGGCACGCCGGCGCAGTGGAGTGTTCCCGGCTCAGAGTTGAAGGACGGGTGGTGGACTGGTGTGCGCCTCCGTCTTTCAGGTAGATGGGGCGGCAAATGATGGGGATGACCTCATTTTGGTGAACAGGTATCTCACTCTGAGGGTTGTCCGAAGCACCAGGGGACGCCGATGCAGACTGCGTGGTGGGAGATGCGTGGCTGCGGGACTAAGGGTTTCCAATATGGAGGCCATGAGGGACAGGACCCCGGAAGCAGAAGGTTGGGGAGGCAGGTGAGCGTTCCAAACCGGACTTCGTGATGGGCCTGGCCCTATGGTAGAGCGCCAGGGATGGGACCCCCGCAGGTCGAGGATCCACGGGCGTTGTCCTCGCTGCATTCCATCTTGTGGATTGCCTCCTGGCGGTGATCGGTTGCGGACACTCACAATGCCCTTCAAGGCTCCGGGGGGGTCGGCCCAGCAGACGTGCAGCGCCCGAATGATTCGCCGGGCGTTTTCCGGCCAATTCTCACGAGCGTTCTGCCCAAACCAGGATTGGTTTGGGCAGAACGCTCGTGAGAATTGGCCGGCGTAGGGCAGCCCTGCGGACAGCCCTGCTCTCCATGGCCCAGGGCCCTTTCTCGCCCAGGGCTTGTTGCTGCCGCCCCGAAATGGCACGGAAAAGAAGCGGCCCACCTGGGCACGCCGGCGCAGTGGAGCGTTCCCGGAGCAGAGTTGAAGGACGGGTGGTGGCCTGGTGTGCGCCTCCATCTTTCGGGTAGATCGGGCGGTCAAGAATGGGGATGACCTCATTTTGGTCATACAGGTTTATCACACTCTGAGCGTTGTCTGAAGCACCAGGAGGCGCCGATGGAGACTGCGTGGTTGGGAGATGCGTGGCTGCGGGACTAAGGGTTTCCAATATGGAGGCCATGAGGGACAGGACCCCGGAAGCGGAAGGTTGGGGAAGCAGGCGAGCGTTCCAGACCGGACTTTGTGATGGGCCAGGCCCCATGGTAGACCGCCAGGGATGGGACCCCCGCAGGTCGAGGATCCACGGGCGTTGTCCTCGCTGCATTCCATCTTGTGGCGTGCCTCCTGGCGGCGATCCGGTGCGGACACTCACAATGCCCTTCAAGGCCCCGGGTTGGGGCGGCCCAGCAGACGTGCAGCGCCCGAATGACTTCGCCAGGCGTTTTCCGGCCAATTCTCACGAGCGTTCTGCCCAAACCTATCCAGGGACTAAGGGTTTCCAATATGGAGGCCATGAGGGACAGGACCCCGGAGCGGAAGGTTGGGGAAGCAGGCGAGCGTTCCAGACCGGACTTTGTGATGGGCCAGGCCCCATGGTAGACCGCCAGGGATGGGACCCCCGCAGGTCGAGGATCCACGGGCGTTGTCCTCGCTGCATTCCATCTTGTGGAGTGCCTCCTGGTTTGGGCAGAACGCTCGTGAGAATTGGCCGGCGTAGGTAGCCCTGCGGACAGCCCTGCTCTCCATGGCCCAGGGCCCTGCGTTCCAAACAGGCAGGCGAGCGTTCCAAACCGGACTTCGTGATGGGCCTGGCCCTATGGTAGAGCGCCAGGGATGGGACCCCCGCAGGTCGAGGATCCACGGGCGTTGTTCTCGCTGCATTCCATCTTGTGGAGTGCCTCCTGGCGGCGATCCGGTGCGGACGCTCACAATGCCCTTCAAGGCCCCGGGGGGGGCGGCCCAGCAGACGTGCAGCGCCCGAATGACTTCGCCAGGCGTTTTCCGGCCAATTCTCACGAGCGTTCTGCCCAAACCAGGATTGGTTTGGGCAGAACGCTCGTGAGAATTGGCCGGCGTAGGTCAGCCCTGCGGACAGCCCTGCTCTCCATGGCCCAGGGCCCTTTATCGCCCAGGGCCCTTTCTCGCCCAGGGCTTGTTGCTGCCGCCCAGAAATGGCACGGAAAAGAAGCGGCCGAACTGGGCACGCCGGCACAGTGGAGTGTACCCGGCTCAGAGTTGAAGGACGGGTGGTGGACTGGTGTGCGCCTCCGTCTTTCAGGTAGATGGGGCGGCAAATGATGGGGATGACCTCATTTTGGTGAACAGGTTTATCTCACTCTGAGGGTTGTCCGAAGCACCAGGGGACGCCGATGCAGACTGCGTGGTTGGGTGATGCGTGGCTGCGGGACTAAGGGTTTCCAATATGGAGGCCATGAGGGACAGGACCCCGGAAGCAGAAGGTTGGGGAGGCAGGTGAGCGTTCCAAACCGGACTTCGTGATGGGCCTGGCCCTATGGTAGAGCGCCAGGGATGGGACCCCCGCAGGTCGAGGATCCACGGGCGTTGTCCTCGCTGCATTCCATCTTGTGGATTGCCTCCTGGCGGTGATCGGTTGCGGACACTCACAATGCCCTTCAAGGCCCCGGGGGGGTCGGCCCAGCAGACGTGCAGCGCCCGAATGACTTCGCCGGGCGTTTTCCGGCCAATTCTCACGAGCGTTCTGCCCAAACCAGGATTGGTTTGGGAAGAACGCTCGTGAGAATTGGCCGGCGTAGGGCAGCCCTGCGGACAGCCCTGCTCTCCATGGCCCAGGGCCCTTTCTCGCCCAGGGCTTGTTGCTGCCGCCCCGAAATGGCACGGAAAAGAAGCGGACCACCTGGGCACGCCAGCGCAGTGGAGCGTTCCCGGAGCAGAGTTGAAGGACGGGTGGTGGCCTGGTGTGCGCCTCCGTCTTTCGGGTAGATCGGGCGGTCAAGGATGGGGATGACCTCATTTTGGTCATACAGGTTTATCACACTCTGAGCGTTGTCTGAAGCACCAGGAGGCGCCGATGGAGACTGCGTGGTTGGGAGATGCGTGGCTGCGGGACTAAGGGTTTCCAATATGGAGGCCATGAGGGACAGGACCCCGGAAGCGGAAGGTTGGAGAAGCAGGCGAGCGTTCCAGACCGGACTTTGTGATGGGCCAGGCCCCATGGTAGACCGCCAGGGATGGGACCCCCGCAGGTCGAGGATCCACGGGCGTTGTCCTCGCTGCATTCCATCTTGTGGAGTGCCTCCTGGCGGCGATCCGGTGCGGACACTCACAATGCCCTTCAAGGCCCCGGGGTGGGGCGGCCCAGCAGACGTGCAGCGCCCGAATGACTTCGCCAGGCGTTTTCCGGCCAATTCTCACGAGCGTTCTGCCCAAACCAGGATTGGTTTGGGCAGAACGCTCGTGAGAATTGGCCGGCGTAGGTCAGCCCTGCGGACAGCCCTGCTCTCCATGGCCCAGGGCCCTTTATCGCCCAGGGCCCTTTCTCGCCCAGGGCTTGTTGCTGCCGCCCAGAAATGGCACGGAAAAGAAGCGGCCAAACTGGGCACGCCGGCGCAGTGGAGTGTTCCCGGCTCAGAGTTGAAGGACGGGTGGTGGACTGGTGTGCGCCTCCGTCTTTCAGGTAGATGGGGCGGCAAAGGATGGGGATGACCTCATTTTGGTGAACAGGTTTATCTCACTCTGAGGGTTGTCCGAAGCACCAGGGGACGCCGATGCAGACTGCGTGGTTGGGAGATGCGTGGCTGCGGGACTAAGGGTTTCCAATATGGAGGCCATGAGGGACAGGACCCCGGAAGCAGAAGGTTGGGGAGGCAGGTGAGCGTTCCAAACCGGACTTCGTGATGGGCCTGGCCCTATGGTAGAGCGCCAGGGATGGGACCCCCGCAGGTCGAGGATCCACGGGCGTTGTCCTCGCTGCATTCCATCTTGTGGATTGCCTCCTGGCGGTGATCGGTTGCGGACACTCACAATGCCCTTCAAGGCCCCGGGGGGGTCGGCCCAGCAGACGTGCAGCGCCCGAATGACTTCGCCGGGCGTTTTCCGGCCAATTCTCACGAGCGTTCTGCCCAAACCAGGATTGGTTTGGGCAGAACGCTCGTGAGAATTGGCCGGCGTAGGGCAGCCCTGCGGACAGCCCTGCTCTCCATGGCCCAGGGCCCTTTCTCGCCCAGGGCTTGTTGCTGCCGCCCCGAAATGGCACGGAAAAGAAGCGGCCCACCTGGGCACGCCGGCGCAGTGGAGCGTTCCCGGAGCAGAGTTGAAGGACGGGTGGTGGCCTGGTGTGCGCCTCCGTCTTTCGGGTAGATGGGCGGTCAAGGATGGGGATGACCTCATTTTGGTCATACAGGTTTATCACACTATGAGCGTTGTCTGAAGCACCAGGAGGCGCCGATGGAGACTGCGTGGTTGGGAGATGCGTGGCTGCGGGGCTAAGGGTTTCCAATATGGAGGCAATGAAGGACAGGACCCCGGAAGCGGAAGGTTGGGGAAGCAGGCGAGCGTTCCAGACCGGACTTTGTGATGGGCCAGGCCCCATGGTAGACCGCCAGGGATGGGACCCCCGCAGGTCGAGGATCCACGGGCGTTGTCCTCGCTGCATTCCATCTTGTGGAGTGCCTCCTGGCGGCGATCCGGTGCGGACACTCACAATGCCCTTCAAGGCCCCGGGGTGGGGCGGCCCAGCAGACGTGCAGCGCCCGAATGACTTCGCCAGGCGTTTTCCGGCCAATTCTCACGAGCGTTCTGCCCAATCCTGGTTTGGGCAGAATGCTCGTGAGAATTGGCCGGCGTAGGTAGCCCTGCGGACAGCCCTGCTCTCCATGGCCCAGGGCCCTTTATCGCTCAGGGCCCTTTCTCGCCCAGGGCTTGTTGCTGCCGCCCAGAAATGGCACGGAAAAGAAGCGGCCCAACTGGGCACGCCGGCGCAGTGGAGTGTTCCCGGCTCAGAGTTGAAGGACGGGTGGTGGACTGGTGTGCGCCTCCGTCTTTCAGGTAGATGGGGCGGCAAATGATGGGGATGACCTCATTTTGGTGAACAGGTTTAACTCACTCTGAGGGTTGTCCGAGAAACCAGCGGACGCCGATGCAGACTGCGTGGTGGGAGATGCGTGGCTGCGGGACTAAGGGTTTCCAATATGGAGGCCATGAGGGACAGGACCCCGGAAGCAGAAGGTTGGGGAGGCAGGTGAGCGTTCCAAACCGGACTTCGTGATGGGCCTGGCCCTATGGTAGAGCGCCAGGGATGGGACCCCCGCAGGTCGAGGATCCACGGGCGTTGTCCTCGCTGCATTCCATCTTGTGGATTGCCTCCTGGCGGTGATCGGTTGCGGACACTCACAATGCCCTTCAAGGCTCCGGGGGGGTCGGCCCAGCAGACGTGCAGCGCCCGAATGATTCGCCGGGCGTTTTCCGGCCAATTCTCACGAGCGTTCTGCCCAAACCAATCCTGGGACTAAGGGTTTCCAATATGGAGGCCATGAGGGACAGGACCCCGGAGCGGAAGGTTGGGGAAGCAGGCGAGCGTTCCAGACCGGACTTTGTGATGGGCCAGGCCCCATGGTAGACCGCCAGGGATGGGACCCCCGCAGGTCGAGGATCCACGGGCGTTGTCCTCGCTGCATTCCATCTTGTGGAGTGCCTCCTGGTTTGGGCAGAACGTTCGTGAGAATTGGCCGGCGTAGGTAGCCCTGCGGACAGCCCTGCTCTCCATGGCCCAGGGCCCTGCGTTCCAAACAGGCAGGCGAGCGTTCCAAACCGGACTTCGTGATGGGGCTGGCCCTATGGTAGAGCGCCAGGGATGGGACCCCCGCAGGTCGAGGATCCACGGGCGTTGTCCTCGCTGCATTTCATCTTATGGATTGCCTCCAGGCGGTGATCGGTTGCGGACACTCACAATGCCCTTCAAGGCCCCGGGGGGGTCGGCCCAGCAGACGTGCAGCGCCCGAATGACTTCGCCGGGCGTTTTCCGGCCAATTCTCACGAGCGTTCTGCCCAAACCAGGATTGGTTTGGGCAGAACGCTCGTGAGAATTGGCCGGCGTAGGGCAGCCCTGCGGACAGCCCTGCTCTCCATGGCCCAGGGCCCTTTCTCGCCCAGGGCTTGTTGCTGCCGCCCCGAAATGGCACGGAAAAGAAGCGGCCCACCTGGGCACGCCGGCGCAGTGGAGCGTTCCCGGAGCAGAGTTGAAGGACGGGTGGTGGCCTGGTGTGCGCCTCCGTCTTTCGGGTAGATCGGGCGGTCAAGGATGGGGATGACCTCATTTTGGTCATCTAGGTTTATCACACTCTGAGCGTTGTCTGAAGCACCAGGAGGCGCCGATGGAGACTGCGTGGTTGGGAGATGCGTGGCTGCGGGACTAAGGGTTTCCAATATGGAGGCCATGAGGGACAGGACCCCGGAAGCGGAAGGTTGGGGAAGCAGGCGAGCGTTCCAGACCGGACTTTGTGATGGGCCAGGCCCCATGGTAGACCGCCAGGGATGGGACCCCCGCAGGTCGAGGATCCACGGGCGTTGTCCTCGCTGCATTCCATCTTGTGGAGTGCCTCCTGGCGGCGATCCGGTGCGGACACTCACAATGCCCTTCAAGGCCCCGGGGTGGGGCGGCCCAGCAGACGTGCAGCGCCCGAATGACTTCGCCAGGCGTTTTCCGGCCAATTCTCACGAGCGTTCTGCCCAAACCAGGATTGGTTTGGGCAGAACGCTCGTGAGAATTGGCCGGCGTAGGTCAGCCCTGCGGACAGCCCTGCTCTCCATGGCCCAGGGCCCTTTATCGCCCAGGGCCCTTTCTCGCCCAGGGCTTGTTGCTGCCGCCCAGAAATGGCACGGAAAAGAAGCGGCCAAACTGGGCACGCCGGCGCAGTGGAGTGTTCCCGGCTCAGAGTTGAAGGACGGGTGGTGGACTGGTGTGCGCCTCCGTCTTTCAGGTAGATGGGGCGGCAAAGGATGGGGATGACCTCATTTTGGTGAACAGGTTTATCTCACTCTGAGGGTTGTCCGAAGCACCAGGGGACGCCGATGCAGACTGTGTGGTTGGGAGATGCGTGGCTGCGGGACTAAGGGTTTCCAATATGGAGGCCATGAGGGACAGGACCCCGGAAGCAGAAGGTTGGGGAGGCAGGTGAGCGTTCCAAACCGGACTTCGTGATGGGCCTGGCCCTATGGTAGAGCGCCAGGGATGGGACCCCCGCAGGTCGAGGATCCACGGGCGTTGTCCTCGCTGCATTCCATCTTGTGGATTGCCTCCTGGCGGTGATCGGTTGCGGACACTCACAATGCCCTTCAAGGCCCCGGGGGGGTCGGCCCAGCAGACGTGCAGCGCCCGAATGACTTCGCCGGGCGTTTTCCGGCCAATTCTCACGAGCGTTCTGCCCAAACCAGGATTGGTTTGGGCAGAACGCTCGTGAGAATTGGCCGGCGTAGGGCAGCCCTGCGGACAGCCCTGCTCTCCATGGCCCAGGGCCCTTTCTCGCCCAGGGCTTGTTGCTGCCGCCCCGAAATGGCACGGAAAAGAAGCGGCCCACCTGGGCACGCCGGCGCAGTGGAGCGTTCCCGGAGCAGAGTTGAAGGACGGGTGGTGGCCTGGTGTGCGCCTCCGTCTTTCGGGTAGATCGGGCGGTCAAGGATGGGGATGACCTCATTTTGGTCATACAGGTTTATCACACTCTGAGCGTTGTCTGAAGCACCAGGAGGCGCCGATGGAGACTGCGTGGTTGGGAGATGCGTGGCTGCGGGACTAAGGGTTTCCAATATGGAGGCCATGAGGGACAGGACCCCGGAAGCGGAAGGTTGGGGAAGAAGGCGAGCGTTCCAGACCGGATTTTGTGATGGGCCAGGCCCCATGGTAGACCGCCAGGGATGGGACCCCCGCAGGTCGAGGATCCACGGGCGTTGTCCTCGCTGCATTCCATCTTGTGGAGTGCCTCCTGGCGGCGATCCGGTGCGGACACTCACAATGCCCTTCAAGGCCCGGGGGGGGGCGGCCCAGCAGACGTGCAGCGCCCGAATGACTTCGCCAGGCGTTTTCCGGCCAATTCTCACGAGCGTTCTGCCCAAACCAGGATTGGTTTGGGCAGAACGCTCGTGAGAATTGGCCGGCGTAGGTCAGCCCTGCGGACAGCCCTGCTCTCCATGGCCCAGGGCCCTTTATCGCCCAGGGCCCTTTCTCGCCCAGGGCTTGTTGCTGCCGCCCAGAAATGGCACGGAAAAGAAGCGGCCCAACTGGGCACGCCGGCGCAGTGGAGTGTTCCCGGCTCAGAGTTGAAGGACGGGTGGTGGACTGGTGTGCGCCTCCGTCTTTCAGGTAGATGGGGCGGCAAAGGATGGGGATGACCTCATTTTGGTGAACAGGTTTATCTCACTCTGAGGGTTGTCCGAAGCACCAGGGGACGCCGATGCAGACTGCGTGGTTGGGAGATGCGTGGCTGCGGGACTAAGGGTTTCCAATATGGAGGCCATGAGGGACAGGACCCCGGAAGCAGAAGGTTGGGGAGGCAGGTGAGCGTTCCAAACCGGACTTCGTGATGGGCCTGGCCCTATGGTAGAGCGCCAGGGATGGGACCCCCGCAGGTCGAGGATCCACGGGCGTTGTCCTCGCTGCATTCCATCTTGTGGATTGCCTCCTGGCGGTGATCGGTTGCGGACACTCACAATGCCCTTCAAGGCCCCGGGGGGGTCGGCCCAGCAGACGTGCAGCGCCCGAATGACTTCGCCGGGCGTTTTCCGGCCAATTCTCACGAGCGTTCTGCCCAAACCAGGATTGGTTTGGGCAGAACGCTCGTGAGAATTGGCCGGCGTAGGGCAGCCCTGCGGACAGCCCTGCTCTCCATGGCCCAGGGCCCTTTCTCGCCCAGGGCTTGTTGCTGCCGCCCCGAAATGGCACGGAAAATAGCAGCCCACCTGGGCACGCCGGCGCAGTGGAGCGTTCCCGGAGCAGAGTTGAAGGACGGGTGGTGGCCTGGTGTGCGCCTCCGTCTTTCGGGTAGATCGGGCGGTCAAGGATGGGGATGACCTCATTTTGGTCATACAGGTTTATCACACTCTGAGCGTTGTCTGAAGCACCAGGAGGCGCCGATGGAGACTGCGTGGTTGGGAGATGCGTGGCTGCGGGACTAAGGGTTTCCAATATGGAGGCCATGAGGGACAGGACCCCGGAGCGGAAGGTTGGGGAAGCAGGCGAGCGTTCCAGACCGGACTTTGTGATGGGCCAGGCCCCATGGTAGACCGCCAGGGATGGGACCCCCGCAGGTCGAGGATCCACGGGCGTTGTCCTCGCTGCATTCCATCTTGTGGAGTGCCTCCTGGCGGCGATCCGGTGCGGACGCTCAAAATGCCCTTCAAGGCCCCGGGGGGGGCGGCCCAGCAGACGTGCAGCGCCCGAATGACTTCGCCAGGCGTTTTCCGGCCAATTCTCATGAGCGTTCTGCCCAAACCAGGATTGGTTTGGGCAGAACGCTCGTGAGAATTGGCCGGCGTAGGTCAGCCCTGCGGACAGCCCTGCTCTCCATGGCCCAGGGCCCTTTATCGCCCAGGGCCCTTTCTCGCCCAGGGCTTGTTGCTGCCGCCCAGAAATGGCACGGAAAAGAAGCGGCCGAACTGGGCACGCCGGCGCAGTGGAGTGTACCCGGCTCAGAGTTGAAGGACGGGTGGTGGACTGGTGTGCGCCTCCGTCTTTCAGGTAGATGGGGCGGCAAAGGATGGGGATGACCTCATTTTGGTGAACAGTTTTATCTCACTCTGAGGGTTGTCCGAAGCACCAGGGGACGCCGATGCAGACTGCGTGGTTGGGAGATGCGTGGCTGCGGGACTAAGGGTTTCCAATATGGAGGCCATGAGGGACAGGACCCCGGAAGCAGAAGGTTGGGGAGGCAGGTGAGCTTTCCAAACCGGACTTCGTGATGGGCCTGGCCCTATGGTAGAGCGCCAGGGATGGGACCCCCGCAGGTCGAGGATCCACGGGCGTTGTCCTCGCTGCATTCCATCTTGTGGATTGCCTCCTGGCGGTGATCGGTTGCGGACACTCACAATGCCCTTCAAGGCCCCGGGGGGGTTGGCCCAGCAGACGTGCAGCGCCCGAATGACTTCGCCGGGCGTTTTCTGGCCAATTCTCACGAGCGTTCTGCCCAAACCAGGATTGGTTTGGGCAGAACGCTCGTGAGAATTGGCCGGCGTAGGGCAGCCCTGCGGACAGCCCTGCTCTCCATGGCCCAGGGCCCTTTCTCGCCCAGGGCTTGTTGCTGCCGCCCCGAAATGGCACGGAAAAGAAGCGGCCCACCTGGGCACGCCGGCGCAGTGGAGCGTTCCCGGAGCAGAGTTGAAGGACGGGTGGTGGCCTGTTGTGCGCCTCCGTCTTTCGGGTAGATCGGGCGGTCAAGGATGGGGATGACCTCATTTTGGTCATACAGGTTTATCACACTCTGAGCGTTGTCTGAAGCACCAGGAGGCGCCGATGGAGACTGCGTGGTTGGGAGATGCGTGGCTGCGGGACTAAGGGTTTCCAATATGGAGGCCATGAGGGACAGGACCCCGGAAGCGGAAGGTTGGGGAAGCAGGCGAGCGTTCCAGACCGGACTTTGTGATGGGCCAGGCCCCATGGTAGACCGCCAGGGATGGGACCCCCGCAGGTCGAGGATCCACGGGCGTTGTCCTCGCTGCATTCCATCTTGTGGAGTGCCTCCTGGCGGCGATCCGGTGCGGACACTCACAATGCCCTTCAAGGCCCCGGGGTGGGGCGGCCCAGCAGACGTGCAGCGCCCGAATGACTTCGCCAGGCGTTTTCCGGCCAATTCACACGAGCGTTCTGCCCAAACCAGGATTGGTTTGGGCAGAACGCTCGTGAGAATTGGCCGGCGTAGGTCAGCCCTGCGGACAGCCCTGCTCTCCATGGCCCAGGGCCCTTTATCGCCCAGGGCCCTTTCTCGCCCAGGGCTTGTTGCTGCCGCCCAGAAATGGCACGGAAAAGAAGCGGCCCAACTGGGCACGCCGGCACAGTGGAGTGTTCCCGGCTCAGAGTTGAAGGACTGGTTGTGGACTGGTGTGCGCCTCCGTCTTTCAGGTAGATGGGGCGGCAAAGGATGGGGATGACCTCATTTTGGTGAACAGGTTTATCTCACTCTGAGGGTTGTCCGAAGCACCAGGGGACGCCGATGCAGACTGCGTGGTTGGGAGATGCGTGGCTGCGGGACTAAGGGTTTCCAATATGGAGGCCATGAGGGACAGGACCCCGGAAGCAGAAGGTTGGGGAGGCAGGTGAGCGTTCCAAACCGGACTTCGTGATGGGCCTGGCCCTATGGTAGAGCGCCAGGGATGGGACCCCCGCAGGTCGAGGATCCACGGGCGTTGTCCTCGCTGCATTCCATCTTGTGGATTGCCTCCTGGCGGTGATCGGTTGCGGACACTCACAATGCCCTTCAAGGCCCCGGGGGGGTCGGCCCAGCAGACGTGCAGCGCCCGAATGACTTCGCCGGGCGTTTTCCGGCCAATTCTCACGAGCGTTCTGCCCAAACCAGGATTGGTTTGGGCAGAACGCTCGTGAGAATTGGCCGGCGTAGGGCAGCCCTGCGGACAGCCCTGCTCTCCATGGCCCAGGGCCCTTTCTCGCCCAGGGCTTGTTGCTGCCGCCCCGAAATGGCACGGAAAAGAAGCGGCCCACCTGGGCACGCCGGCGCAGTGGAGCGTTCCCGGAGCAGAGTTGAAGGACGGGTGGTGGCCTGGTGTGCGCCTCCGTCTTTCGGGTAGATCGGGCGGTCAAGGATGGGGATGACCTCATTTTGGTCATACAGGTTTATCACACTCTGAGCGTTGTCTGAAGCACCAGGAGGCGCCGATGGAGACTGCGTGGTTGGGAGATGCGTGGCTGCGGGACTAAGGGTTTCCAATATGGAGGCCATGAGGGACAGGACCCCGGAAGCGGAAGGTTGGGGAAGCAGGCGAGCGTTCCAGACCGGACTTTGTGATGGGCCAGGCCCCATGGTAGACCGCCAGGGATGGGACCCCCGCAGGTCGAGGATCCACGGGCGTTGTCCTCGCTGCATTCCATCTTGTGGAGTGCCTCCTGGCGGCGATCCGGTGCGGACACACACAATGCCCTTCAAGGCCCCGGGGTGGGGCGGCCCAGCAGACGTGCAGCGCCCGAATGACTTCGCCAGGCGTTTTCCGGCCAATTCTCAGGAGCGTTCTGCCCAAACCAGGATTGGTTTAGGCAGAACGCTCCTGAGAATTGGCCGGCGTAGGTCAGCCCTGCGGACAGCCCTGCTCTCCATGGCCCAGGGCCCTTTATCGCCCAGGGCCCTTTCTCGCCCAGGGCTTGTTGCTGCCGCCCAGAAATGGCACGGAAAAGAAGCGGCCCAACTGGGCATGCCGGCGCAGTGGAGTGTTCCCGGCTCAGAGTTGAAGGACGGGTGGTGGACTGGTGTGCGCCTCCGTCTTTCAGGTAGATGGGGCGGCAAAGGATGGGGATGACCTCATTTTGGTGAACAGGTTTATCTCACTCTGAGGGTTGTCCGAAGCACCAGGGGACGCCGATGCAGACTGCGTGGTTGGGAGATGCGTGGCTGCGGGACTAAGGGTTTCCAATATGGAGGCCATGAGGGACAGGACCCCGGAAGCAGAAGGTTGGGGAGGCAGGTGAGCGTTCCAAACCGGACTTCGTGATGGGCCTGGCCCTATGGTAGAGCGCCAGGGATGGGACCCCCGCAGGTCGAGGATCCACGGGCGTTGTCCTCGCTGCATTCCATCTTGTGGATTGCCTCCTGGCGGTGATCGGTTGCGGACACTCACAATGCCCTTCAAGGCCCCGGGGGGGTCGGCCCAGCAGACGTGCAGCGCCCGAATGACTTCGCCGGGCGTTTTCCGGCCAATTCTCACGAGCGTTCTGCCCAAACCAGGATTGGTTTGGGCAGAACGCTCGTGAGAATTGGCCGGCGTAGGGCAGCCCTGCGGACAGCCCTGCTCTCCATGGCCCAGGGCCCTTTCTCGCCCAGGGCTTGTTGCTGCCGCCCCGAAATGGCACGGAAAAGAAGCGGCCCACCTGGGCACGCCGGCGCAGTGGAGCGTTCCCGGAGCAGAGTTGAAGGACGGGTGGTGGCCTGGTGTGGGCCTCCGTCTTTCGGGTAGATGGGCGGTCAAGGATGGGGATGACCTCATTTTGGTCATACAGGTTTATCACACTCTGAGAGTTGTCTGAAGCACCAGGAGGCGCCGATGGAGACTGCGTGGTTGGGAGATGCGTGGCTGCGGGGCTAAGGGTTTCCAATATGGAGGCAATGAAGGACAGGACCCCGGAAGCGGAAGTTTGGGGAAGCAGGCGAGCGTTCCAGACCGGACTTTGTGATGGGCCAGGCCCCATGGTAGACCGCCAGGGATGGGACCCCCGCAGGTCGAGGATCCACGGGCGTTGTCCTCGCTGCATTCCATCTTGTGGAGTGCCTCCTGGCGGCGATCCGGTGCGGACACTCACAATGCCCTTCAAGGCCCCGGGGTGGGGCGGCCCAGCAGACGTGCAGCGCCCGAATGACTTCGCCAGGCGTTTTCCGGCCAATTCTCACGAGCGTTCTGCCCAAACCAGGATTGGTTTGGGCAGAACGCTCGTGAGAATTGGCCGGCGTAGGTAGCCCTGCGGACAGCCCTGCTCTCCATGGCCCAGGGCCCTTTATCGCTCAGGGCCCTTTCTCGCCCAGGGCTTGTTGCTGCCGCCCAGAAATGGCACGGAAAAGAAGCGGCCCAACTGGGCACGCCGGCGCAGTGGAGTGTTCCCGGCTCAGAGTTGAAGGACGGGTGGTGGACTGGTGTGCGCCTCCGTCTTTCAGGTAGATGGGGCGGCAAATGATGGGGATGACCTCATTTTGGTGAACAGGTATCTCACTCTGAGGGTTGTCCGAAGCACCAGGGGACGCCGATGCAGACTGCGTGGTGGGAGATGCGTGGCTGCGGGACTAAGGGTTTCCAATATGGAGGCCATGAGGGACAGGACCCCGGAAGCAGAAGGTTGGGGAGGCAGGTGAGCATTCCAAACCGGACTTCGTGATGGGCCTGGCCCTATGGTAGAGCGCCAGGGATGGGACCCCCGCAGGTCGAGGATCCACGGGCGTTGTCCTCGCTGCATTCCATCTTGTGGATTGCCTCCTGGCGGTGATCGGTTGCGGACACTCACAATGCCCTTCAAGGCTCCGGGGGGGTCGGCCCAGCAGACGTGCAGCGCCCGAATGATTCGCCGGGCGTTTTCCGGCCAATTCTCACGAGCGTTCTGCCCAAACCAGGATTGGTTTGGGCAGAACGCTCGTGAGAATTGGCCGGCGTAGGGCAGCCCTGCGGACAGCCCTGCTCTCCATGGCCCAGGGCCCTTTCTCGCCCAGGGCTTGTTGCTGCCGCCCCGAAATGGCACGGAAAAGAAGCGGCCCACCTGGGCACGCCGGCGCAGTGGAGCGTTCCCGGAGCAGAGTTGAAGGACGGGTGGTGGCCTGGTGTGCGCCTCCATCTTTCGGGTAGATCGGGCGGTCAAGAATGGGGATGACCTCATTTTGGTCATACAGGTTTATCACACTCTGAGCGTTGTCTGAAGCACCAGGAGGCGCCGATGGAGACTGCGTGGTTGGGAGATGCGTGGCTGCGGGACTAAGGGTTTCCAATATGGAGGCCATGAGGGACAGGACCCCGGAAGCGGAAGGTTGGGGAAGCAGGCGAGCGTTCCAGACCGGACTTTGTGATGGGCCAGGCCCCATGGTAGACCGCCAGGGATGGGACCCCCGCAGGTCGAGGATCCACGGGCGTTGTCCTCGCTGCATTCCATCTTGTGGCGTGCCTCCTGGCGGCGATCCGGTGCGGACACTCACAATGCGCTTCAAGGCCCCGGGTTGGGGCGGCCCAGCAGACGTGCAGCGCCCGAATGACTTCGCCAGGCGTTTTCCGGCCAATTCTCACGAGCGTTCTGCCCAAACCAATCCTGGGACTAAGGGTTTCCAATATGGAGGCCATGAGGGACAGGACCCCGGAGCGGAAGGTTGGGGAAGCAGGCGAGCGTTCCAGACCGGACTTTGTGATGGGCCAGGCCCCATGGTAGACCGCCAGGGATGGGACCCCCGCAGGTCGAGGATCCACGGGCGTTGTCCTCGCTGCATTCCATCTTGTGGAGTGCCTCCTGGTTTGGGCAGAACGCTCGTGAGAATTGGCCGGCGTAGGTAGCCCTGCGGACAGCCCTGCTCTCCATGGCCCAGGGCCCTGCGTTCCAAACAGGCAGGCGAGCGTTCCAAACCGGACTTCGTGATGGGCCTGGCCCTATGGTAGAGCGCCAGGGATGGGACCCCCGCAGGTCGAGGATCCACGGGCGTTGTCCTCGCTGCATTCCATCTTGTGGAGTGCCTCCTGGCGGCGATCCGGTGCGGACGCTCACAATGCCCTTCAAGGCCCCGGGGGGGGCGGCCCAGCAGACGTGCAGCGCCCGAATGACTTCGCCAGGCGTTTTCCGGCCAATTCTCACGAGCGTTCTGCCCAAACTTGGGCAGAACGCTCGTGAGAATTGGCCGGCGTAGGTAGCCCTGCGGACAGCCCTGCTCTCCATGGCCCAGGGCCCTTTATCGCTCAGGGCCCTTTCTCGCCCAGGGCTTGTTGCTGCCGCCCAGAAATGGCACGGAAAAGAAGCGGCCCAACTGGGCACGCCGGCGCAGTGGAGTGTTCCCGGCTCAGAGTTGAAGGACGGGTGGTGGACTGGTGTGCGCCTCCGTCTTTCAGGTAGATGGGGCGGCAAATGATGGGGATGACCTCATTTTGGTGAACAGGTATCTCACTCTGAGGGTTGTCCGAAGCACCAGGGGACGCCGATGCAGACTGCGTGGTGGGAGATGCGTGGCTGCGGGACTAAGGGTTTCCAATATGGAGGCCATGAGGGACAGGACCCCGGAAGCAGAAGGTTGGGGAGGCAGGTGAGCGTTCCAAACCGGACTTCGTGATGGGCCTGGCCCTATGGTAGAGCGCCAGGGATGGGACCCCCGCAGGTCGAGGATCCACGGGCGTTGTCCTCGCTGCATTCCATCTTGTGGATTGCCTCCTGGCGGTGATCGGTTGCGGACACTCACAATGCCCTTCAAGGCTCCGGGGGGGTCGGCCCAGCAGACGTGCAGCGCCCGAATGATTCGCCGGGCGTTTTCCGGCCAATTCTCACGAGCGTTCTGCCCAAACCAGGATTGGTTTGGGCAGAACGCTCGTGAGAATTGGCCGGCGTAGGGCAGCCCTGCGGACAGCCCTGCTCTCCATGGCCCAGGGCCCTTTATCGCCCAGGGCTTGTTGCTGCCGCCCCGAAATGGCACGGAAAAGAAGCGGCCCACATGGGCACGCCGGCGCAGTGGAGCGTTCCCGGAGCAGAGTTGAAGGACGGGTGGTGGCCTGGTGTGCGCCTCCATCTTTCGGGTAGATCGGGCGGTCAAGAATGGGGATGACCTCATTTTGGTCATACAGGTTTATCACACTCTGAGCGTTGTCTGAAGCACCAGGAGGCGCCGATGGAGACTGCGTGGTTGGGAGATGCGTGGCTGCGGGACTAAGGGTTTCCAATATGGAGGCCATGAGGGACAGGACCCCGGAAGCGGAAGGTTGGGGAAGCAGGCGAGCGTTCCAGACCGGACTTTGTGATGGGCCAGGCCCCATGGTAGACCGCCAGGGATGGGACCCCCGCAGGTCGAGGATCCACGGGCGTTGTCCTCGCTGCATTCCATCTTGTGGCGTGCCTCCTGGCGGCGATCCGGTGCGGACACTCACAATGCCCTTCAAGGCCCCGGGTTGGGGCGGCCCAGCAGACGTGCAGCGCCCGAATGACTTCGCCAGGCGTTTTCCGGCCAATTCTCACGAGCGTTCTGCCCAAACCAATCCTGGGACTAAGGGTTTCCAATATGGAGGCCATGAGGGACAGGACCCCGGAGCGGAAGGTTGGGGAAGCAGGCGAGCGTTCCAGACCGGACTTTGTGATGGGCCAGGCCCCATGGTAGACCGCCAGGGATGGGACCCCCGCAGGTCGAGGATCCACGGGCGCTGTCCTCGCTGCATTCCATCTTGTGGAGTGCCTCCTGGTTTGGGCAGAACGCTCGTGAGAATTGGCCGGCGTAGGTAGCCCTGCGGACAGCCCTGCTCTCCATGGCCCAGGGCCCTGCGTTCCAAACAGGCAGGCGAGCGTTCCAAACCGGACTTCGTGATGGGCCTGGCCCTATGGTAGAGCGCCAGGGATGGGACCCCCGCAGGTCGAGGATCCACGGGCGTTGTCCTCGCTGCATTCCATCTTGTGGAGTGCCTCCTGGCGGCGATCCGGTGCGGACGCTCACAATGCCCTTCAAGGCCCCGGGGGGGGCGGCCCAGCAGACGTGCAGCGCCCGAATGACTTCGCCAGGCGTTTTCCGGCCAATTCTCACGAGCGTTCTGCCCAAACTTGGGCAGAACGCTCGTGAGAATTGGCCGGCGTAGGTAGCCCTGCGGACAGCCCTGCTCTCCATGGCCCAGGGCCCTTTCTCGCCCAGGGCTTGTTGCTGCCGCCCCGAAATGGCACGGAAAAGAAGCGGCCCACCTGGGCACGCCGGCGCAGTGGAGCGTTCCCGGAGCAGAGTTGAAGGACGGGTGGTGGCCTGGTGTGCGCCTCCGTCTTTCGGGTAGATCGGGCGGTCAAGGATGGGGATGACCTCATTTTGGTCATACAGGTTTATCACACTCTGAGCGTTGTCTGAAGCACCAGGAGGCGCCGATGGAGACTGCGTGGTTGGGAGATGCGTGGCTGCGGGACTAAGGGTTTCCAATATGGAGGCCATGAGGGACAGGACCCCGGAAGCGGAAGGTTGGGGAAGCAGGCGAGCGTTCCAGACCGGACTTTGTGATGGGCCAGGCCCCATGGTAGACCGCCAGGAATGGGACCCCCGCAGGTCGAGGATCCACGGGCGTTGTCCTCGCTGCATTCCATCTTGTGGAGTGCCTCCTGGCGGCGATCCGGTGCGGACACACACAATGCCCTTCAAGGCCCCGGGGTGGGGCGGCCCAGCAGACGTGCAGCGCCCGAATGACTTCGCCAGGCGTTTTCCGGCCAATTCTCAGGAGCGTTCTGCCCAAACCAGGATTGGTTTAGGCAGAACGCTCCTGAGAATTGGCCGGCGTAGGTCAGCCCTGCGGACAGCCCTGCTCTCCATGGCCCATGGCCCTTTATCGCCCAGGGCCCTTTCTGGCCCAGGGCTTGTTGCTGCCGCCCAGAAATGGCACGGAAAAGAAGCGGCCCAACTGGGCATGCCGGCGCAGTGGAGTGTTCCCGGCTCAGAGTTGAAGGACGGGTGGTGGACTGGTGTGCGCCTCCGTCTTTCAGGTAGATGGGGCGGCAAAGGATGGGGATGACCTCATTTTGGTGAACAGGTTTATCTCACTCTGAGGGTTGTCCGAAGCACCAGGGGACGCCGATGCAGACTGCGTGGTTGGGAGATGCGTGGCTGCGGGACTAAGGGTTTCCAATATGGAGGCCATGAGGGACAGGACCCCGGAAGCAGAAGGTTGGGGAGGCAGGTGAGCGTTCCAAACCGGACTTCGTGATGGGCCTGGCCCTATGGTAGAGCGCCAGGGATGGGACCCCCGCAGGTCGAGGATCCACGGGCGTTGTCCTCGCTGCATTCCATCTTGTGGATTGCCTCCTGGCGGTGATCGGTTGCGGACACTCACAATGCCCTTCAAGGCCCCGGGGGGGTCGGCCCAGCAGACGTGCAGCGCCCGAATGACTTCGCCGGGCGTTTTCCGGCCAATTCTCACGAGCGTTCTGCCCAAACCAGGATTGGTTTGGGCAGAACGCTCGTGAGAATTGGCCGGCGTAGGGCAGCCCTGCGGACAGCCCTGCTCTCCATGGCCCAGGGCCCTTTCTCGCCCAGGGCTTGTTGCTGCCGCCCCGAAATGGCACGGAAAAGAAGCGGCCCACCTGGGCACGCCGGCGCAGTGGAGCGTTCCCGGAGCAGAGTTGAAGGACGGGTGGTGGCCTGGTGTGGGCCTCCGTCTTTCGGGTAGATGGGCGGTCAAGGATGGGGATGACCTCATTTTGGTCATACAGGTTTATCACACTCTGAGAGTTGTCTGAAGCACCAGGAGGCGCCGATGGAGACTGCGTGGTTGGGAGATGCGTGGCTGCGGGGCTAAGGGTTTCCAATATGGAGGCAATGAAGGACAGGACCCCGGAAGCGGAAGTTTGGGGAAGCAGGCGAGCGTTCCAGACCGGACTTTGTGATGGGCCAGGCCCCATGGTAGACCGCCAGGGATGGGACCCCCGCAGGTCGAGGATCCACGGGCGTTGTCCTCGCTGCATTCCATCTTGTGGAGTGCCTCCTGGCGGCGATCCGGTGCGGACACTCACAATGCCCTTCAAGGCCCCGGGGTGGGGCGGCCCAGCAGACGTGCAGCGCCCGAATGACTTCGCCAGGCGTTTTCCGGCAATTCTCACGAGCGTTCTGCCCAAACCAGGATTGGTTTGGGCAGAACGCTCGTGAGAATTGGCCGGCGTAGGTAGCCCTGCGGACAGCCCTGCTCTCCATGGCCCAGGGCCCTTTATCGCTCAGGGCCCTTTCTCGCCCAGGGCTTGTTGCTGCCGCCCAGAAATGGCACGGAAAAGAAGCGGCCCAACTGGGCACGCCGGCGCAGTGGAGTGTTCCCGGCTCAGAGTTGAAGGACGGGTGGTGGACTGGTGTGCGCCTCCGTCTTTCAGGTAGATGGGGCGGCAAATGATGGGGATGACCTCATTTTGGTGAACAGGTATCTCACTCTGAGGGTTGTCCGAAGCACCAGGGGACGCCGATGCAGACTGCGTGGTGGGAGATGCGTGGCTGCGGGACTAAGGGTTTCCAATATGGAGGCCATGAGGGACAGGACCCCGGAAGCAGAAGGTTGGGGAGGCAGGTGAGCGTTCCAAACCGGACTTCGTGATGGGCCTGGCCCTATGGTAGAGCGCCAGGGATGGGACCCCCGCAGGTCGAGGATCCACGGGCGTTGTCCTCGCTGCATTCCATCTTGTGGATTGCCTCCTGGCGGTGATCGGTTGCGGACACTCACAATGCCCTTCAAGGCTCCGGGGGGGTCGGCCCAGCAGACGTGCAGCGCCCGAATGATTCGCCGGGCGTTTTCCGGCCAATTCTCACGAGCGTTCTGCCCAAACCAGGATTGGTTTGGGCAGAACGCTCGTGAGAATTGGCCGGCGTAGGGCAGCCCTGCGGACAGCCCTGCTCTCCATGGCCCAGGGCCCTTTCTCGCCCAGGGCTTGTTGCTGCCGCCCCGAAATGGCACGGAAAAGAAGCGGCCCACCTGGGCACGCCGGCGCAGTGGAGCGTTCCCGGAGCAGAGTTGAAGGACGGGTGGTGGCCTGGTGTGCGCCTCCGTCTTTCGGGTAGATCGGGCGGTCAAAAATGGGGATGACCTCATTTTGGTCATACAGGTTTATCACACTCTGAGCGTTGTCTGAAGCACCAGGAGGCGCCGATGGGGACTGCGTGGTTGGGAAATGCGTGGCTGCGGGACTAAGGGTTTCCAATATGGAGGCCATGAGGGACAGGACCCCGGAAGCGGAAGGTTGGGGAAGCAGGCGAGCGTTCCAGACCGGACTTTGTGATGGGCCAGGCCCCATGGTAGACCGCCAGGGATGGGACCCCCGCAGGTCGAGGATCCACGGGCGTTGTCCTCGCTGCATTCCATCTTGTGGAGTGCCTCCTGGCGGCGATCCGGTGCGGACACTCACAATGCCCTTCAAGGCCCCGGGGTGGGGCGGCCCAGCAGACGTGCAGCGCCCGAATGACTTCGCCAGGCGTTTTCCGGCCAATTCTCACGAGCGTTCTGCGCAAACCAATCCTGGTTTGGGCAGAACGCTCGTGAGAATTGGCCGGCGTAGGTCAGCCCTGCGGACAGCCCTGCTCTCCATGGCCCAGGGCCCTTTATCGCCCAGGGCCCTTTCTCGCCCAGGGCTTGTTGCTGCCGCCCAGAAATGGCACGGAAAAGAAGCGGCCCAACTGGGCACGCCGGCGTAGTGGAGTGTTCCCGGCTCAGAGTTGAAGGACGGGTGGTGGACTGGTGTGCGCCTCCGTCTTTCAGGTAGATGGGGCGGCAAAGGATGGGGATGACCTCATTTTGGTGAACAGGTTTATCTCACTCTGAGGGTTGTCCGAAGCACCAGGGGACGCCGATGCAGACGGCGTGGTTGGGAGATGCGTGGCTGCAGGACTAAGGGTTTCCGATATGGAGGCCATGAGGGACAGGACCCCGGAAGCAGAAGGTTGGGGAGGCAGGTGAGCGTTCCAAACCGGACTTCGTGATGGGCCTGGCCCTATGGTAGAGCGCCAGGGATGGGACCCCCACAGGTCGAGGATCCACGGGCGTTGTCCTCGCTGCATTCCATCTTGTGGATTGCCTCCTGGCGGTGATCGGTTGCGGACACTCACAATGCCCTTCAAGGCCCCGGGGGGGTCGGCCCAGCAGACGTGCAGCGCCCGAATGACTTCGCCGGGCGTTTTCCGGCCAATTCTCACGAGCGTTCTGCCCAAACCAGGATTGGTTTGGGCAGAACGCTCGTGAGAATTGGCCGGCGTAGGGCAGCCCTGCGGACAGCCCTGCTCTCCATGGCCCAGGGCCCTTTCTCGCCCAGGGCTTGTTGCTGCCGCCCCGAAATGGCACGGAAAAGAAGCGGCCCACCTGGAAACGCCGGCGCAGTGGAGCGTACCCGGAGCAGAGTTGAAGGACGGGTGGTGGCCTGGTGTGCGCCTCCGTCTTTCGGGTAGATCGGGCGATCAAGGATGGGGATGACCTCATTTTGGTCATACAGGTATATCACACTCTGAGCGTTGTCTGAAGCACCAGGAGGCGCCGATGGAGACTGCGTGGTTGGGAGATGGGTGGATGCGGGACTAAGGGTTTCCAATATGGAGGCCATGAGGGACAGGACCCCGGAAGCGGAAGGTTGGGGAAGCAGGCGAGCGTTCCAGACCGGACTTTGTGATGGGCCAGGCCCCATGGTAGACCGCCAGGGATGGGACCCCCGCAGGTCGAGGATCCACGGGCGTTGTCCTCGCTGCATTCCATCTTGTGGAGTGCCTCCTGGCGGCGATCCGGTGCGGACACTCACAATGCCCTTCAAGGCCCCGGGGTGGGGCGGCCCAGCAGACGTGCAGCGCCCGAATGACTTCGCCAGGCGTTTTCCGGCCAATTCTCACGAGCGTTCTGCCCAAACCAGGATTGGTTTGGGCAGAACGCTCGTGAGAATTGGCCGGCGTAGGTCAGCCCTGCGGACAGCCCTGCTCTCCATGGCCCAGGGCCCTTTATCGCCCAGGGCCCTTTCTCGCCCAGGGCTTGTTGCTGCCGCCAGAAATGGCACGGAAAAGAAGCAGCCCAACTGGGCACACCGGCTCAGTGGAGTGTTCCCGGCTCAGAGTTGAAGGACGGGTGGTGGACTGGTGTGCGCCTCCGTCTTTCAGGTAGATGGGGCGGCAAAGGATGGGGATGACCTCATTTTGGTGAACAGGTTTATCTCACTCTGAGGGTTGTCCGAAGCACCAGGGGACGCCGATGCAGACTGCGTGGTTGGGAGATGCGTGGCTGCGGGACTAAGGGTTTCCAATATGGAGGCCATGAGGGACAGGACCCCGGAAGCAGAAGGTTGGGGAGGCAGGTGAGCGTTCCAAACCGGACTTCGTGATGGGCATGGCCCTATGGTAGAGCGCCAGGGATGGGACCCCCGCAGGTCGAGGATCCACGGGCGTTGTCCTCGCTGCATTCCATCTTGTGGATTGCCTCCTGGCGGTGATCGGTTGCGGACACTCACAATGCCCTTCAAGGCCCCGGGGGGGTCGGCCCAGCAGACATGCAGCGCCCGAATGAGTTCGCCGGGCGTTTTCCGGCCAATTCTCACGAGCGTTCTGCCCAAACCAGGATTGGTTTGGGCAGAACGCTCGTGAGAATTGGCCGGCGTAGGGCAGCCCTGCGGACAGCCCTGCTCTCCATGGCCCAGGGCCCTTTCTCGCCCAGGGCTTGATGCTGCCGCCCCGAAATGGCACGGAAAAGAAGCGGCCCACCTGGGCACGCCGGCGCAGTGTAGCGTTCCCGGAGCAGAGTTGAAGGACGGGTGGTGGCCTGGTGTGCGCCTCCGTCTTTCGGGTAGATTGGGCGGTCAAGGATGGGGATGACCTCATTTTGGTCATACAGGTTTATCACACTCTGAGCGTTGTCTGAAGCACCAGGAGGCGCCGATGGAGACTGCGTGGTTGGGAGATGCGTGGCTGCGGGACTAAGGGTTTCCTATATGGAGGCCATGAGGGACAGGACCCCGGAAGCGGAAGGTTGGGGAAGCAGGCGAGCGTTCCAGACCGGATTTTGTGATGGGCCAGGCCCCATGGTAGACCGCCAGGGATGGGACCCCCGCAGGTCGAGGATCCACGGGCGTTGTCCTCGCTGCATTCCATCTTGTGGAGTGCCTCCTGGCGGCGATCCGGTGCGGACACTCACAATGCCCTTCAAGGCCCCGGGGTGGGGCGGCCCAGCAGACGTGCAGCGCCCGAATGACTTCGCCAGGCGTTTTCCGGCCAATTCTCACGAGCGTTCTGCCCAAACCAGGATTGGTTTGGGCAGAACGCTCGTGAGAATTGGCCGGCGTAGGTCAGCCCTGCGGACAGCCCTGCTCTCCATGGCCCAGGGCCCTTTATCGCCCAGGGCCCTTTCTCGCCCAGGGCTTGTTGCTGCCGCCCAGAAATGGCACGGAAAAGAAGCGGCCCAACTGGGCACGCCGGCGTAGTGGAGTGTTCCCGGCTCAGAGTTGAAGGACGGGTGGTGGACTGGTGTGCGCCTCCGTCTTTCAGGTAGATGGGGCGGCAAAGGATGGGGATGACCTCATTTTGGTGAACAGGTTTATCTCACTCTGAGGGTTGTCCGAAGCACCAGGGGACGCCGATGCAGACTGCGTGGTTGGGAGATGCGTGGCTGCGGGACTAAGGGTTTCCAATATGGAGGCCATGAGGGACAGGACCCCGGAAGCAGAAGGTTGGGGAGGCAGGTGAGCGTTCCAAACCGGACTTCGTGATGGGCCTGGCCCTATGGTAGAGCGCCAGGGA
The DNA here is from genome assembly GCF_964662115.1 of Mustela nivalis. Lineage (NCBI taxonomy): Eukaryota > Metazoa > Chordata > Mammalia > Carnivora > Mustelidae > Mustela > Mustela nivalis. Next base: position 132,768 of record NW_028135737.1, on the reverse strand, counting down.
TGGGACCCCAGCAGGTCGAGGATCCACGGGCGTTGTCCTCGCTGCATTCCATCTTGTGGATTGCCTCCTGGCGGTGATCGGTTGCGGACACTCACAATGCCCTTCAAGGCCCCGGGGGGGGTCGGCCCAGCAGACGTGCAGCGCCCAAATGACTTCGCTGGGCGTTTTCCGGCCAATTCTCACGAGCGTTCTGCCCAAACCAGGATTGGATTGGTTTGGGCAGAATGCTCGTGAGAATTGGCCGGCGTAGGGCAGCCCTGCGGACAGCCCTGCTCTCCATGGCCCAGGGCCCTTTCTCGCCCAGGGCTTGTTGCTGCCGCCCCGAAATGGCACGGAAAAGAAGCGGCCCACCTGGGCACGCCGGCGCAGTGTAGCGTTCCCGGAGCAGAGTTGAAGGACTGGTGGTGGCCTGGTGTGTGCCTCCGTCTTTCGGGTAGATCGGGCGGTCAAGGATGGGGATGACCTCATTTTGGTCATACAGGTTTATCACACTCTGAGCGTTCTCTGAAGCACCAGGAGGCGCCGATGGAGACTGCGTGGTTGGGAAATGCGTGGCTGCGGGACTAAGGGTTTCCAATATGGAGGCCATGAGGGACAGGACCCCGGAAGCGGAAGGTTGGGGAAGCAGGCGAGCGTTCCAGACCGGACTTTGTGATGGGCCAGGCCCCATGGTAGACCGCCAGGGATGGGACCCCCGCAGGTCGAGGATCCACAGGCGTTGTCCTCGCTGCATTCCATCTTGTGGAGTGCCTCCTGGCGGCGATCCGGTGCGGACACTCACAATGCCCTTCAAGGCCCCGGGGTGGGGCGGCCCAGCAGACGTGCAGCGCCCGAATGACTTCGCCAGGCGTTTTCCGGCCAATTCTCACGAGCGTTCTGCCCAAACCAATCCTGGTTTGGGCAGAACGCTCGTGAGAATTGGCCTGCGTAGGTCAGCCCTGCGGACAGCCCTGCTCTCCATGGCCCAGGGCCCTTTCTCGCCCAGGGCTTGTTGCTGCCGCCCCGAAATGGCACGGAAAAGAAGTGGCCCACCTGAGCACGCCGGCGCAGTGGAGCGTTCCCGGAGCAGAGTTGAAGGACGGGTGGTGGCTTGTTGTGCGCCTCCGTCTTTCGGGTAGATCGGGCGGTCAAGGATGGGGATGACCTCATTTTGGTCATACAGGTTTATCACACTCTGGCCGTTGTCTGAAGCACCAGGAGGCGCCGATGGAGACTGCGTGGTTGGGAGATGCGTGGCTGCGGGCCTAAGGGTTTCCAATATGGAGGCCATGAGGGACAGGACCCCGGAAGCAGAAGGTTGGGGAGGCAGGTGAGCGTTCCAAACCGGACTTCGTGATGGGCCTGGCCCTATGGTAGAGTGCCAGGGATGGGACCCCCGCAGGTCGAGGATCCACGGGCGTTGTCCTCGCTGCATTCCATCTTGTGGATTGCCTCCTGGCGGTGATCGGTTGCGGACACTCACAATGCCCTTCAAGGCCCCGGGGGGGTCGGCCCAGCAGACGTGCAGCGCCCGAATGACTTCGCCGGGCGTTTTCCGGCCAATTCTCACGAGCGTTCTGCCCAAACCAGGATTGGTTTGGGCAGAACGCTCGTGAGAATTGGCCGGCGTAGGGCAGCCCTGCGGACAGCCCTGCTCTCCATGGCCCAGGGCCCTTTCTCGCCCAGGGCTTGTTGCTGCCGCCCCGAAATGGCACGGAAAAGAAGCGACCCACCTGGGCACGCCGGCGCAGTGGAGCGTACCCGGAGCAGAGTTGAAGGACGGGTGGTGGCCTGGTGTGCGCCTCCGTCTTTCGGGTAGATCGGGCGATCAAGGATGGGGATGACCTCATTTTGGTCATACAGGTATATCACACTCTGAGCGTTGTCTGAAGCACCAGGAGGCGCCGATGGAGACTGCGTGGTTGGGAGATGGGTGGATGCGGGACTAAGGGTTTCCAATATGGAGGCCATGAGGGACAGGACCCCGGAAGCGGAAGGTTGGGGAAGCAGGCGAGCGTTCCAGACCAGACTTTGTGATGGGCCAGGCCCCACGGTAGACCGCCAGGGATGGGACCCCCGCAGGTCGAGGATCCACGGGCGTTGTCCTCGCTGCATTCCATCTTGTGGAGTGCCTCCTGGCGGCGATCCGGTGCGGACACTCACAATGCCCTTCAAGGCCCCGGGGTGGGGCGGCCCAGCAGACGTGCAGCGCCCGAATGACTTCGCCAGGCGTTTTCCGGCCAATTCTCACAAGCGTTCTGCCCAAACCTGGATTGGTTTGGGCAGAACGCTCGTGAGAATTGGCCTGCGTAGGTCAGCCCTGCGGACAGCCCTGCTCTCCATGGCCCAGGGCCCTTTATCGCCCAGGGCCCTTTCTCGCCCAGGGCTTGTTGCTGCCGCCCAGAAATGGCACGGAAAAGAAGCGGCCCAACTGGGCACGCCGGCGCAGTGGAGTGTTCCCGGCTCAGAGTTGAAGGACGGGTGGTGGACTGGTGTGCGCCTCCGTCTTTCAGGTAGATGGGGCGGCAAAGGATGGGGATGACCTCATTTTGGTGAACAGGTTTATCTCACTCTGAGGGTTGTCCGAAGCACCAGGGGACGCCGATGCAGACTGCGTGGTTGGGAGATGCGTGGCTGCGGGACTAAGGGTTTCCAATATGGAGGCCATGAGGGACAGGACCCCGGAAGCAGAAGGTTGGGGAGGCAGGTGAGCGTTCCAAACCGGACTTCGTGATGGGCCTGGCCCTATGGTAGAGCGCCAGGGATGGGACCCCCGCAGGTCGAGGATCCACGGGCGTTGTCCTCGCTGCATTCCATCTTGTGGATTGCCTCCTGGCGGTGATCGGTTGCGGACACTCACAATGCCCTTCAAGGCCCCGGGGGGGTCGGCCCAGCAGACGTGCAGCGCCCGAATGACTTCGCCGGGCGTTTTCCGGCCAATTCTCACGAGCGTTCTGCCCAAACCAGGATTGGTTTGGGCAGAACGCTCGTGAGAATTGGTCGGCGTAGGGCAGCCCTGCGGACAGCCCTGCTCTCCATGGCCCAGGGCCCTTTCTCGCCCAGGGCTTGTTGCTGCCGCCCCGAAATGGCACGGAAAAGAAGCGGCCCACCTGGGCACGCCGGCGCAGTGTAGCGTTCCCGGAGCAGAGTTGAAGGACGGGTGGTGGCCTGGTGTGTGCCTCCGTCTTTCGGGTAGATCGGGCGGTCAAGGATGGGGATGACCTCATTTTGGTCATACAGGTTTATCACACTCTGAGCGTTCTCTGAAGCACCAGGAGGCGCCGATGGAGACTGCGTGGTTGGGAAATGCGTGGCTGCGGGACTAAGGGTTTCCAATATGGAGGCCATGAGGGACAGGACCCCGGAAGCGGAAGGTTGGGGAAGCAGGCGAGCGTTCCAGACCGGACTTTGTGATGGGCCAGGCCCCATGGTAGACCGCCAGGGATGGGACCCCCGCAGGTCGAGGATCCACGGGCGTTGTCCTCGCTGCATTCCATCTTGTGGAGTGCCTCCTGGCGGCGATCCGGTGCGGACACTCACAATGCCCTTCAAGGCCCCGGGGTGGGGCGGCCCAGCAGACGTGCAGCGCCCGAATGACTTCGCCAGGCGTTTTCCGGCCAATTCTCACGAGCGTTCTGCCCAAACCAATCCTGGTTTGGGCAGAACGCTCGTGAGAATTGGCCTGCGTAGGTCAGCCCTGCGGACAGCCCTGCTCTCCATGGCCCAGGGCCCTTTATCGCCCAGGGCCCTTTCTCGCCCAGGGCTTGTTGCTGCCGCCCAGAAATGGCACGGAAAAGAAGCGGCCCAACTGGGCACGCCGGCGTAGTGGAGTGTTCCCGGCTCAGAGTTGAAGGACGGGTGGTGGACTGGTGTGCGCCTCCGTCTTTCAGGTAGATGGGGCGGCAAAGAATGGGGATGACCTCATTTTGGTGAACAGGTTTATCTCACTCTGAGGGTTGTCCGAAGCACCAGGGGACGCCGATGCAGACTGCGTGGTTGGGAGATGCGTGGCTGCGGGACTAAGGGTTTCCAATATGGAGGCCATGAGGGACAGGACCCCGGAAGCAGAAGGTTGGGGAGGCAGGTGAGCGTTCCAAACCGGACTTCGTGATGGGCCTGGCCCTATGGTAGAGCGCCAGGGATGGGACCCCCGCAGGTCGAGGATCCACGGGCGTTGTCCTCGCTGCATTCCATCTTGTGGATTGCCTCCTGGCGGTGATCGGTTGCGGACACTCACAATGCCCTTCAAGGCCCCGGGGGGGTCGGCCCAGCAGACGTGCAGCGCCCGAATGACTTCGCCGGGCGTTTTCCGGCCAATTCTCACGAGCGTTCTGCCAAAACCAGGATTGGTTTGGGCAGAACGCTCGTGAGAATTGGCCGGCGTAGGGCAGCCCTGCGGACAGCCCTGCTCTCCATGGCCCAGGGCCCTTTCTCGCCCAGGGCTTGTTGCTGCCGCCCCGAAATGGCACGGAAAAGAAGTGGCCCACCTGAGCACGCCGGCGCAGTGGAGCGTTCCCGGAGCAGAGTTGAAGGACGGGTGGTGGCTTGGTGTGCGCCTCCGTCTTTCGGGTAGATCGGGCGGTCAAGGATGGGGATGACCTCATTTTGGTCATACAGGTTTATCACACTCTGAGCGTTGTATGAAGCACCAGGAGGCGCCGATGGAGACTGCGTGGTTGGGAGATGCGTGGCTGCGGGAACAAGGGTTTCCAATATGGAGGCCATGAGGGACAGGACCCCGGAAGCGGAAGGTTGGGGAAGCAGGCGAGCGTTCCAGACCGGACTTTGTGATGGGCCAGGCCCCATGGTAGACCGCCAGGGATGGGACCCCCGCAGGTCGAGGATCCACGGGCGTTGTCCTCGCTGCATTCCATCTTGTGGCGTGCCTCCTGGCGGCGATCCGGTGCGGACACTCACAATGCCCTTCAAGGCCCCGGGGTGGGGCGGCCCAGCAGACGTGCAGCGCCCGAATGACTTCGCCAGGCGTTTTCCGGCCAATTCTCACGAGCGTTCTGCCCAAACCAGGATTGGTTTGGGCAGAACGCTCGTGAGAATTGGCCGGCGTAGGTCAGCCCTGCGGACAGCCCTGCTCTCCATGGCCCAGGGCCCTTTATCGCCCAGGGCCCTTTCTCGCCCAGGGCTTGTTGCTGCCGCCAAGAAATGGCACGGAAAAGAAGCGGCCCAACTGGGCACGCCGGCGCAGTGGAGTGTTCCCGGCTCAGAGTTGAAGGACGGGTGGTGGACTGGTGTGCGCCTCCGTCTTTCAGGTAGATGGGGCGGCAAAGGATGGGGATGACCTCATTTTGGTGAACAGGTTTATCTCACTCTGAGGGTTGTCCGAAGCACCAGGGGACGCCGATGCAGACTGCGTGGTTGGGAGATGCGTGGCTGCGGGACTAAGGGTTTCCAATATGGAGGCCATGAGGGACAGGACCCCGGAAGCAGAAGGTTGGGGAGGCAGGTGAGCGTTCCAAACCGGACTTCGTGATGGGCCTGGCCCTATGGTAGAGCGCCAGGGATGGGACCCCCGCAGGTCGAGGATCCACGGGCGTTGTCCTCGCTGCATTCCATCTTGTGGATTGCCTCCTGGCGGTGATCGGTTGCGGACACTCACAATGCCCTTCAAGGCCCCGGGGGGGTCGGCCCAGCAGACGTGCAGCGCCCGAATGACTTCGCCGGGCGTTTTCCGGCCAATTCTCACGAGCGTTCTGCCCAAACCAGGATTGGTTTGGGCAGAACGCTCGTGAGAATTGGCCGGCGTACGGCAGCCCTGCGGACAGCCCTGCTCTCCATGGCCCAGGGCCCTTTCTCGCCCAGGGCTTGTTGCTGCCGCCCCGAAATGGCACGGAAAAGAAGCGGCCCACCTGGGCACGCCGGCGCAGTGGAGCGTTCCCGGAGCAGAGTTGAAGGACGGGTGGTGGCCTGGTGTGCGCCTCCGTCTTTCGGGTAGATGGGCGGTCAAGGATGGGGATGACCTCATTTTGGTCATACAGGTTTATCACACTATGAGCGTTGTCTGAAGCACCAGGAGGCGCTGATGGAGACTGCGTGGTTGGGAGATGCGTGGCTGCGGGGCTAAGGGTTTCTAATATGGAGGCAATGAAGGACAGGATCCCGGAAGCGGAAGGTTGGGGAAGCAGGCGAGCGTTCCAGACCGGACTTTGTGATGGGCCAGGCCCCATGGTAGACCGCCAGGGATGGGACCCCCGCAGGTCGAGGATCCACGGGCGTTGTCCTCGCTGCATTCCATCTTGTGGAGTGCCTCCTGGCGGCGATCCGGTGCGGACACTCACAATGCCCTTCAAGGCCCCGGGGTGGGGCGGCCCAGCAGACGTGCAGCGCCCGAATGACTTCGCCAGGCGTTTTCCGGCCAATTCTCACGAGCGTTCTGCCCAATCCTGGTTTGGGCAGAACGCTCGTGAGAATTGGCCGGCGTAGGTAGCCCTGCGGACAGCCCTGCTCTCCATGGCCCAGGGCCCTTTATCGCTCAGGGCCCTTTCTCGCCCAGGGCTTGTTGCTGCCGCCCAGAAATGGCACGGAAAAGAAGCGGCCCAACTGGGCACGCCGGCGCAGTGGAGTGTTCCCGGCTCAGAGTTGAAGGACGGGTGGTGGACTGGTGTGCGCCTCCGTCTTTCAGGTAGATGGGGCGGCAAATGATGGGGATGACCTCATTTTGGTGAACAGGTTTATCTCACTCTGAGGGTTGTCCGAAAAACCAGCGGACGCCGATGCAGACTGCGTGGTGGGAGATGCGTGGCTGCGGGACTAAGGGTTTCCAATATGGAGGCCATGAGGGACAGGACCCCGGAAGCAGAAGGTTGGGGAGACAGGTGAGCGTTCCAAACCGGACTTCGTGATGGGCCTGGCCCTATGGTAGAGCGCCAGGGATGGGACCCCCGCAGGTCGAGGATCCACGGGCGTTGTCCTCGCTGCATTCCATCTTGTGGATTGCCTCCTGGCGGTGATCGGTTGCGGACACTCACAATGCCCTTCAAGGCTCCGGGGGGGTCGGCCCAGCAGACGTGCAGCGCCCGAATGATTCGCCGGGCGTTTTCCGGCCAATTCTCACGAGCGTTCTGCCCAAACCAATCCTGGGACTAAGGGTTTCCAATATGGAGGCCATGAGGGACAGGACCCCGGAGCGGAAGGTTGGGGAAGCAGGCGAGCGTTCCAGACCGGACTTTGTGATGGGCCAGGCCCCATGGTAGACCGCCAGGGATGGGACCCCCGCAGGTCGAGGATCCACGGGCGTTGTCCTCGCTGCATTCCATCTTGTGGAGTGCCTCCTGGTTTGGGCAGAACGTTCGTGAGAATTGGCCGGCGTAGGTAGCCCTGCGGACAGCCCTGCTCTCCATGGCCCAGGGCCCTGCGTTCCAAACAGGCAGGCGAGCGTTCCAAACCGGACTTCGTGATGGGGCTGGCCCTATGGTAGAGCGCCAGGGATGGGACCCCCGCAGGTCGAGGATCCACGGGCGTTGTCCTCGCTGCATTCCATCTTGTGGATTGCCTCCAGGCGGTGATCGGTTGCGGACACTCACAATGCCCTTCAAGGCCCCGGGGGGGTCGGCCCAGCAGACGTGCAGCGCCCGAATGACTTCGCCGGGCGTTTTCCGGCCAATTCTCACGAGCGTTCTGCCCAAACCAGGATTGGTTTGGGCAGAACGCTCGTGAGAATTGGCCGGCGTAGGGCAGCCCTGCGGACAGCCCTGCTCTCCATGGCCCAGGGCCCTTTCTCGCCCAGGGCTTGTTGCTGCCGCCCCGAAATGGCACGGAAAAGAAGCGGCCCACCTGGGCACGCCGGCGCAGTGGAGCGTTCCCGGAGCAGAGTTGAAGGACGGGTGGTGGCCTGGTGTGCGCCTCCGTCTTTCGGGTAGATCGGGCGGTCAAGGCTGGGGATGACCTCATTTTGGTCATACAGGTTTATCACACTCTGAGCGTTGTCTGAAGCACCAGGAGGCGCCGATGGAGACTGCGTGGTTGGGAGATGCGTGGCTGCGGGACTAAGGGTTTCCAATATGGAGGCCATGAGGGACAGGACCCCGGAAGCGGAAGGTTGGGGAAGCAGGCGAGCGTTCCAGACCGGATTTTGTGATGGGCCAGGCCCCATGGTAGACCGCCAGGGATGGGACCCCCGCAGGTCGAGGATCCACGGGCGTTGTCCTCGCTGCATTCCATCTTGTGGAGTGCCTCCTGGCGGCGATCCGGTGCGGACACTCACAATGCCCTTCAAGGCCCCGGGGTGGGGCGGCCCAGCAGACGTGCAGCGCCCGAATGACTTCGCCAGGCGTTTTCCGGCCAATTCTCACGAGCGTTCTGCCCAAACCAGGATTGGTTTGGGCAGAACGCTCGTGAGAATTGGCCGGCGTAGGTCAGCCCTGCGGACAGCCCTGCTCTCCATGGCCCAGGGCCCTTTATCGCCCAGGGCCCTTTCTCGCCCAGGGCTTGTTGCTGCCGCCCAGAAATGGCACGGAAAAGAAGCGGCCCAACTGGGCACACCGGCGCAGTGGAGTGTTCCCGGCTCAGAGTTGAAGGACGGGTGGTGGACTGGTGTGCGCCTCCGTCTTTCAGGTAGATGGGGCGGCAAAGGATGGGGATGACCTCATTTTGGTGAACAGGTTTATCTCACTCTGAGGGTTGTCCGAAGCACCAGGGGACGCCGATGCAGACTGCGTGGTTGGGAGATGCGTGGCTGCGGGACTAAGGGTTTCCAATATGGAGGCCATGAGGGACAGGACCCCGGAAGCAGAAGGTTGGGGAGGCAGGTGAGCGTTCCAAACCGGACTTCGTGATGGGCCTGGCCCTATGGTAGAGCGCCAGGGATGGGACCCCCGCAGGTCGAGGATCCACGGGCGTTGTCCTCGCTGCATTCCATCTTGTGGATTGCCTCCTGGCGGTGATCGGTTGCGGACACTCACAATGCCCTTCAAGGCCCCGGGGGGGTCGGCCCAGCAGACGTGCAGCGCCCGAATGACTTCGCCAGGCGTTTTCCGGCCAATTCTCACGAGCGTTCTGCCCAAACCAGGATTGGTTTGGGCAGAACGCTCGTGAGAATTGGCCGGCGTAGGGCAGCCCTGCGGACAGCCCTGCTCTCCATGGCCCAGGGCCCTTTCTCGCCCAGGGCTTGTTGCTGCCGCCCCGAAATGGCACGGAAAAGAAGCGGCCCAACTGGGCACGCCGGCGCAGTGGAGTGTTCCCGGCTCAGAGTTGAAGGACGGGTGGTGGACTGGAGTGCGCCTCCGTCTTTCAGGTAGATGGGGCGGCAAAGGATGGGGATGACCTCATTTTGGTGAACAGGTTTATCTCACTCTGAGGGTTGTCCGAAGCACCAGGAGGCGCCGATGGAGACTGCGTTGTTGGGAGATGCGTGGCTGCGGGACTAAGGGTTTCCAATATGGAGGCCATGAGGGACAGGACCCCGGAAGCGGAAGGTTGGGGAAGCAGGCGAGCGTTCCAGACCGGACTTTGTGATGGGCCAGGCCCCATGGTAGACCGCCAGGGATGGGACCCCCGCAGGTCGAGGATCCACGGGCGTTGTCCTCGCTGCATTCCATCTTGTGGAGTGCCTCCTGGCGGCGATCCGGTGCGGACACACACAATGCCCTTCAAGGCCCCGGGGTGGGGCGGCCCAGCAGACGTGCAGCGCCCGAATGACTTCGCCAGGCGTTTTCCGGCCAATTCTCAGGAGCGTTCTGCCCAAACCAGGATTGGTTTAGGCAGAACGCTCCTGAGAATTGGCCGGCGTAGGTCAGCCCTGCGGACAGCCCTGCTCTCCATGGCCCAGGGCCCTTTATCGCCCAGGGCCCTTTCTCGCCCAGGGCTTGTTGCTGCCGCCCAGAAATGGCACGGAAAAGAAGCGGCCCAACTGGGCATGCCGGCGCAGTGGAGTGTTCCCGGCTCAGAGTTGAAGGACGGGTGGTGGACTGGTGTGCGCCTCCGTCTTTCAGGTAGATGGGGCGGCAAAGGATGGGGATGACCTCATTTTGGTGAACAGGTTTATCTCACTCTGAGGGTTGTCCGAAGCACCAGGGGACGCCGATGCAGACTGCGTGGTTGGGAGATGCGTGGCTGCGGGACTAAGGGTTTCCAATATGGAGGCCATGAGGGACAGGACCCCGGAAGCAGAAGGTTGGGGAGGCAGGTGAGCGTTCCAAACCGGACTTCGTGATGGGCCTGGCCCTATGGTAGAGCGCCAGGGATGGGACCCCCGCAGGTCGAGGATCCACGGGCGTTGTCCTCGCTGCATTCCATCTTGTGGATTGCCTCCTGGCGGTGATCGGTTGCGGACACTCACAATGCCCTTCAAGGCCCCGGGGGGGTCGGCCCAGCAGACGTGCAGCGCCCGAATGACTTCGCCGGGCGTTTTCCGGCCAATTCTCACGAGCGTTCTGCCCAAACCAGGATTGGTTTGGGCAGAACGCTCGTGAGAATTGGCCGGCGTAGGGCAGCCCTGCGGACAGCCCTGCTCTCCATGGCCCAGGGCCCTTTCTCGCCCAGGGCTTGTTGCTGCCGCCCCGAAATGGCACGGAAAAGAAGCGGCCCACCTGGGCACGCCGGCGCAGTGGAGCGTTCCCGGAGCAGAGTTGAAGGACGGGTGGTGGCCTGGTGTGGGCCTCCGTCTTTCGGGTAGATGGGCGGTCAAGGATGGGGATGACCTCATTTTGGTCATACAGGTTTATCACACTCTGAGAGTTGTCTGAAGCACCAGGAGGCGCCGATGGAGACTGCGTGGTTGGGAGATGCGTGGCTGCGGGGCTAAGGGTTTCCAATATGGAGGCAATGAAGGACAGGACACCGGAAGCGGAAGTTTGGGGAAGCAGGCGAGCGTTCCAGACCGGACTTTGTGATGGGCCAGGCCCCATGGTAGACCGCCAGGGATGGGACCCCCGCAGGTCGAGGATCCACGGGCGTTGTCCTCGCTGCATTCCATCTTGTGGAGTGCCTCCTGGCGGCGATCCGGTGCGGACACTCACAATGCCCTTCAAGGCCCCGGGGTGGGGCGGCCCAGCAGACGTGCAGCGCCCGAATGACTTCGCCAGGCGTTTTCCGGCCAATTCTCACGAGCGTTCTGCCCAAACCAGGATTGGTTTGGGCAGAACGCACGTGAGAATTGGCCGGCGTAGGTAGCCCTGCGGACAGCCCTGCTCTCCATGGCCCAGGGCCCTTTATCGCTCAGGGCCCTTTCTCGCCCAGGGCTTGTTGCTGCCGCCCAGAAATGGCACGGAAAAGAAGCGGCCCAACTGGGCACGCCGGCGCAGTGGAGTGTTCCCGGCTCAGAGTTGAAGGACGGGTGGTGGACTGGTGTGCGCCTCCGTCTTTCAGGTAGATGGGGCGGCAAATGATGGGGATGACCTCATTTTGGTGAACAGGTATCTCACTCTGAGGGTTGTCCGAAGCACCAGGGGACGCCGATGCAGACTGCGTGGTGGGAGATGCGTGGCTGCGGGACTAAGGGTTTCCAATATGGAGGCCATGAGGGACAGGACCCCGGAAGCAGAAGGTTGGGGAGGCAGGTGAGCGTTCCAAACCGGACTTCGTGATGGGCCTGGCCCTATGGTAGAGCGCCAGGGATGGGACCCCCGCAGGTCGAGGATCCACGGGCGTTGTCCTCGCTGCATTCCATCTTGTGGATTGCCTCCTGGCGGTGATCGGTTGCGGACACTCACAATGCCCTTCAAGGCTCCGGGGGGGTCGGCCCAGCAGACGTGCAGCGCCCGAATGATTCGCCGGGCGTTTTCCGGCCAATTCTCACGAGCGTTCTGCCCAAACCAGGATTGGTTTGGGCAGAACGCTCGTGAGAATTGGCCGGCGTAGGGCAGCCCTGCGGACAGCCCTGCTCTCCATGGCCCAGGGCCCTTTCTCGCCCAGGGCTTGTTGCTGCCGCCCCGAAATGGCACGGAAAAGAAGCGGCCCACCTGGGCACGCCGGCGCAGTGGAGCGTTCCCGGAGCAGAGTTGAAGGACGGGTGGTGGCCTGGTGTGCGCCTCCATCTTTCGGGTAGATCGGGCGGTCAAGAATGGGGATGACCTCATTTTGGTCATACAGGTTTATCACACTCTGAGCGTTGTCTGAAGCACCAGGAGGCGCCGATGGAGACTGCGTGGTTGGGAGATGCGTGGCTGCGGGACTAAGGGTTTCCAATATGGAGGCCATGAGGGACAGGACCCCGGAAGCGGAAGGTTGGGGAAGCAGGCGAGCGTTCCAGACCGGACTTTGTGATGGGCCAGGCCCCATGGTAGACCGCCAGGGATGGGACCCCCGCAGGTCGAGGATCCACGGGCGTTGTCCTCGCTGCATTCCATCTTGTGGCGTGCCTCCTGGCGGCGATCCGGTGCGGACACTCACAATGCCCTTCAAGGCCCCGGGTTGGGGCGGCCCAGCAGACGTGCAGCGCCCGAATGACTTCGCCAGGCGTTTTCCGGCCAATTCTCACGAGCGTTCTGCCCAAACCAATCCTGGGACTAAGGGTTTCCAATATGGAGGCCATGAGGGACAGGACCCCGGAGCGGAAGGTTGGGGAAGCAGGCGAGCGTTCCAGACCGGACTTTGTGATGGGCCAGGCCCCATGGTAGACCGCCAGGGATGGGACCCCCGCAGGTCGAGGATCCACGGGCGTTGTCCTCGCTGCATTCCATCTTGTGGAGTGCCTCCTGGTTTGGGCAGAACGCTCGTGAGAATTGGCCGGCGTAGGTAGCCCTGCGGACAGCCCTGCTCTCCATGGCCCAGGGCCCTGCGTTCCAAACAGGCAGGCGAGCGTTCCAAACCGGACTTCGTGATGGGCCTGGCCCTATGGTAGAGCGCCAGGGATGGGACCCCCGCAGGTCGAGGATCCACGGGCGTTGTCCTCGCTGCATTCCATCTTGTGGATTGCCTCCTGGCGGTGATCGGTTGCGGACACTCACAATGCCCTTCAAGGCCCCGGGGGGGTCGGCCCAGCAGACGTGCAGCGCCCGAATGACTTCGCCGGGCGTTTTCCGGCCAATTCTCACGAGCGTTCTGCCCAAACCAGGATTGGTTTGGGAAGAACGCTCGTGAGAATTGGCCGGCGTAGGGCAGCCCTGCGGACAGCCCTGCTCTCCATGGCCCAGGGCCCTTTCTCGCCCAGGGCTTGTTGCTGCCGCCCCGAAATGGCACGGAAAAGAAGCGGCCCACCTGGGCACGCCAGCGCAGTGGAGCGTTCCCGGAGCAGAGTTGAAGGACGGGTGGTGGCCTGGTGTGCGCCTCCGTCTTTCGGGTAGATCGGGCGGTCAAGGATGGGGATGACCTCATTTTGGTCATACAGGTTTATCACACTCTGAGCGTTGTCTGAAGCACCAGGAGGCGCCGATGGAGACTGCGTGGTTGGGAGATGCGTGGCTGCGGGACTAAGGGTTTCCAATATGGAGGCCATGAGGGACAGGACCCCGGAAGCGGAAGGTTGGAGAAACAGGCGAGCGTTCCAGACCGGACTTTGTGATGGGCCAGGCCCCATGGTAGACCGCCAGGGATGGGACCCCCGCAGGTCGAGGATCCACGGGCGTTGTCCTCGCTGCATTCCATCTTGTGGAGTGCCTCCTGGCGGCGATCCGGTGCGGACACTCACAATGCCCTTCAAGGCCCCGGGGTGGGGCGGCCCAGCAGACGTGCAGCGCCCGAATGACTTCGCCAGGCGTTTTCCGGCCAATTCTCACGAGCGTTCTGCCCAAACCAGGATTGGTTTGGGCAGAACGCTCGTGAGAATTGGCCGGCGTAGGTCAGCCCTGCGGACAGCCCTGCTCTCCATGGCCCAGGGCCCTTTATCGCCCAGGGCCCTTTCTCGCCCAGGGCTTGTTGCTGCCGCCCAGAAATGGCACGGAAAAGAAGCGGCCCAACTGGGCACGCCGGCGCAGTGGAGTGTTCCCGGCTCAGAGTTGAAGGACGGGTGGTGGACTGGTGTGCGCCTCCGTCTTTCAGGTAGATGGGGCGGCAAAGGATGGGGATGACCTCATTTTGGTGAACAGGTTTATCTCACTCTGAGGGTTGTCCGAAGCACCAGGGGACGCCGATGCAGACTGCGTGGTTGGGAGATGCGTGGCTGCGGGACTAAGGGTTTCCAATATGGAGGCCATGAGGGACAGGACCCCGGAAGCGGAAGGTTGGGGAAGCAGGCGAGCGTTCCAGACCGGACTTTGTGATGGGCCAGGCCCCATGGTAGACCGCCAGGGATGGGACCCCCGCAGGTCGAGGATCCACGGGCGTTGTCCTCGCTGCATTCCATCTTGTGGAGTGCCTCCTGGCGGCGATCCGGTGCGGACACACACAATGCCCTTCAAGGCCCCGGGGTGGGGCGGCCCAGCAGACGTGCAGCGCCCGAATGACTTCGCCAGGCGTTTTCCGGCCAATTCTCAGGAGCGTTCTGCCCAAACCAGGATTGGTTTAGGCAGAACGCTCCTGAGAATTGGCCGGCGTAGGTCAGCCCTGCGGACAGCCCTGCTCTCCATGGCCCAGGGCCCTTTATCGCCCAGGGCCCTTTCTCGCCCAGGGCTTGTTGCTGCCGCCCAGAAATGGCACGGAAAAGAAGCGGCCCAACTGGGCATGCCGGCGCAGTGGAGTGTTCCCGGCTCAGAGTTGAAGGACGGGTGGTGGACTGGTGTGCGCCTCCGTCTTTCAGGTAGATGGGGCGGCAAAGGATGGGGATGACCTCATTTTGGTGAACAGGTTTATCTCACTCTGAGGGTTGTCCGAAGCACCAGGGGACGCCGATGCAGACTGCGTGGTTGGGAGATGCGTGGCTGCGGGACTAAGGGTTTCCAATATGGAGGCCATGAGGGACAGGACCCCGGAAGCAGAAGGTTGGGGAGGCAGGTGAGCGTTCCAAACCGGACTTCGTGATGGGCCTGGCCCTATGGTAGAGCGCCAGGGATGGGACCCCCGCAGGTCGAGGATCCACGGGCGTTGTCCTCGCTGCATTCCATCTTGTGGATTGCCTCCTGGCGGTGATCGGTTGCGGACACTCACAATGCCCTTCAAGGCCCCGGGGGGGTCGGCCCAGCAGACGTGCAGCGCCCGAATGACTTCGCCGGGCGTTTTCCGGCCAATTCTCACGAGCGTTCTGCCCAAACCAGGATTGGTTTGGGCAGAACGCTCGTGAGAATTGGCCGGCGTAGGGCAGCCCTGCGGACAGCCCTGCTCTCCATGGCCCAGGGCCCTTTCTCGCCCAGGGCTTGTTGCTGCCGCCCCGAAATGGCACGGAAAAGAAGCGGCCCACCTGGGCACGCCGGCGCAGTGGAGCGTTCCCGGAGCAGAGTTGAAGGACGGGTGGTGGCCTGGTGTGGGCCTCCGTCTTTCGGGTAGATGGGCGGTCAAGGATGGGGATGACCTCATTTTGGTCATACAGGTTTATCACACTCTGAGAGTTGTCTGAAGCACCAGGAGGCGCCGATGGAGACTGCGTGGTTGGGAGATGCGTGGCTGCGGGGCTAAGGGTTTCCAATATGGAGGCAATGAAGGACAGGACCCCGGAAGCGGAAGTTTGGGGAAGCAGGCGAGCGTTCCAGACCGGACTTTGTGATGGGCCAGGCCCCATGGTAGACCGCCAGGGATGGGACCCCCGCAGGTCGAGGATCCACGGGCGTTGTCCTCGCTGCATTCCATCTTGTGGAGTGCCTCCTGGCGGCGATCCGGTGCGGACACTCACAATGCCCTTCAAGGCCCCGGGGTGGGGCGGCCCAGCAGACGTGCAGCGCCCGAATGACTTCGCCAGGCGTTTTCCGGCCAATTCTCACGAGCGTTCTGCCCAAACCAGGATTGGTTTGGGCAGAACGCACGTGAGAATTGGCCGGCGTAGGTAGCCCTGCGGACAGCCCTGCTCTCCATGGCCCAGGGCCCTTTATCGCTCAGGGCCCTTTCTCGCCCAGGGCTTGTTGCTGCCGCCCAGAAATGGCACGGAAAAGAAGCGGCCCAACTGGGCACGCCGGCGCAGTGGAGTGTTCCCGGCTCAGAGTTGAAGGACGGGTGGTGGACTGGTGTGCGCCTCCGTCTTTCAGGTAGATGGGGCGGCAAATGATGGGGATGACCTCATTTTGGTGAACAGGTATCTCACTCTGAGGGTTGTCCGAAGCACCAGGGGACGCCGATGCAGACTGCGTGGTGGGAGATGCGTGGCTGCGGGACTAAGGGTTTCCAATATGGAGGCCATGAGGGACAGGACCCCGGAAGCAGAAGGTTGGGGAGGCAGGTGAGCGTTCCAAACCGGACTTCGTGATGGGCCTGGCCCTATGGTAGAGCGCCAGGGATGGGACCCCCGCAGGTCGAGGATCCACGGGCGTTGTCCTCGCTGCATTCCATCTTGTGGATTGCCTCCTGGCGGTGATCGGTTGCGGACACTCACAATGCCCTTCAAGGCTCCGGGGGGGTCGGCCCAGCAGACGTGCAGCGCCCGAATGATTCGCCGGGCGTTTTCCGGCCAATTCTCACGAGCGTTCTGCCCAAACCAGGATTGGTTTGGGCAGAAAGCTCGTGAGAATTGGCCGGCGTAGGGCAGCCCTGCGGACAGCCCTGCTCTCCATGGCCCAGGGCCCTTTCTCGCCCAGGGCTTGTTGCTGCCGCCCCGAAATGGCACGGAAAAGAAGCGGCCCACCTGGGCACGCCGGCGCAGTGGAGCGTTCCCGGAGCAGAGTTGAAGGACGGGTGGTGGCCTGGTGTGCGCCTCCATCTTTCGGGTAGATCGGGCGGTCAAGAATGGGGATGACCTCATTTTGGTCATACAGGTTTATCACACTCTGAGCGTTGTCTGAAGCACCAGGAGGCGCCGATGGAGACTGCGTGGTTGGGAGATGCGTGGCTGCGGGACTAAGGGTTTCCAATATGGAGGCCATGAGGGACAGGACCCCGGAAGCGGAAGGTTGGGGAAGCAGGCGAGCGTTCCAGACCGGACTTTGTGATGGGCCAGGCCCCATGGTAGACCGCCAGGGATGGGACCCCCGCAGGTCGAGGATCCACGGGCGTTGTCCTCGCTGCATTCCATCTTGTGGCGTGCCTCCTGGCGGCGATCCGGTGCGGACACTCACAATGCCCTTCAAGGCCCCGGGTTGGGGCGGCCCAGCAGACGTGCAGCGCCCGAATGACTTCGCCAGGCGTTTTCCGGCCAATTCTCACGAGCGTTCTGCCCAAACCAATCCTGGGACTAAGGGTTTCCAATATGGAGGCCATGAGGGACAGGACCCCGGAGCGGAAGGTTGGGGAAGCAGGCGAGCGTTCCAGACCGGACTTTGTGATGGGCCAGGCCCCATGGTAGACCGCCAGGGATGGGACCCCCGCAGGTCGAGGATCCACGGGCGTTGTCCTCGCTGCATTCCATCTTGTGGAGAGCCTCCTGGTTTGGGCAGAACGCTCGTGAGAATTGGCCGGCGTAGGTAGCCCTGCGGACAGCCCTGCTCTCCATGGCCCAGGGCCCTGCGTTCCAAACAGGCAGGCGAGCGTTCCAAACCGGACTTCGTGATGGGCCTGGCCCTATGGTAGAGCGCCAGGGATGGGACCCCCGCAGGTCGAGGATCCACGGGCGTTGTCCTCGCTGCATTCCATCTTGTGGATTGCCTCCTGGCGGTGATCGGTTGCGGACACTCACAATGCCCTTCAAGGCCCCGGGGGGGTCGGCCCAGCAGACGTGCAGCGCCCGAATGACTTCGCCGGGCGTTTTCCGGCCAATTCTCACGAGCGTTCTGCCCAAACCAGGATTGGTTTGGGAAGAACGCTCGTGAGAATTGGCCGGCGTAGGGCAGCCCTGCGGACAGCCCTGCTCTCCATGGCCCAGGGCCCTTTCTCGCCCAGGGCTTGTTGCTGCCGCCCCGAAATGGCACGGAAAAGAAGCGGCCCACCTGGGCACGCCAGCGCAGTGGAGCGTTCCCGGAGCAGAGTTGAAGGACGGGTGGTGGCCTGGTGTGCGCCTCCGTCTTTCGGGTAGATCGGGCGGTCAAGGATGGGGATGACCTCATTTTGGTCATACAGGTTTATCACACTCTGAGCGTTGTCTGAAGCACCAGGAGGCGCCGATGGAGACTGCGTGGTTGGGAGATGCGTGGCTGCGGGACTAAGGGTTTCCAATATGGAGGCCATGAGGGACAGGACCCCGGAAGCGGAAGGTTGGAGAAACAGGCGAGCGTTCCAGACCGGACTTTGTGATGGGCCAGGCCCCATGGTAGACCGCCAGGGATGGGACCCCCGCAGGTCGAGGATCCACGGGCGTTGTCCTCGCTGCATTCCATCTTGTGGAGTGCCTCCTGGCGGCGATCCGGTGCGGACACTCACAATGCCCTTCAAGGCCCCGGGGTGGGGCGGCCCAGCAGACGTGCAGCGCCCGAATGACTTCGCCAGGCGTTTTCCGGCCAATTCTCACGAGCGTTCTGCCCAAACCAGGATTGGTTTGGGCAGAACGCTCGTGAGAATTGGCCGGCGTAGGTCAGCCCTGCGGACAGCCCTGCTCTCCATGGCCCAGGGCCCTTTATCGCCCAGGGCCCTTTCTCGCCCAGGGCTTGTTGCTGCCGCCCAGAAATGGCACGGAAAAGAAGCGGCCCAACTGGGCACGCCGGCGCAGTGGAGTGTTCCCGGCTCAGAGTTGAAGGACGGGTGGTGGACTGGTGTGCGCCTCCGTCTTTCAGGTAGATGGGGCGGCAAAGGATGGGGATGACCTCATTTTGGTGAACAGGTTTATCTCACTCTGAGGGTTGTCCGAAGCACCAGGGGACGCCGATGCAGACTGCGTGGTTGGGAGATGCGTGGCTGCGGGACTAAGGGTTTCCAATATGGAGGCCATGAGGGACAGGACCCCGGAAGCAGAAGGTTGGGGAGGCAGGTGAGCGTTCCAAACCGGACTTCGTGATGGGCCTGGCCCTATGGTAGAGCGCCAGGGATGGGACCCCCGCAGGTCGAGGATCCACGGGCGTTGTCCTCGCTGCATTCCATCTTGTGGATTGCCTCCTGGCGGTGATCGGTTGCGGACACTCACAATGCCCTTCAAGGCCCCGGGGGGGTCGGCCCAGCAGACGTGCAGCGCCCGAATGACTTCGCCGGGCGTTTTCCGGCCAATTCTCACGAGCGTTCTGCCCAAACCAGGATTGGTTTGGGCAGAACGCTCGTGAGAATTGGCCGGCGTAGGGCAGCCCTGCGGACAGCCCTGCTCTCCATGGCCCAGGGCCCTTTCTCGCCCAGGGCTTGTTGCTGCCGCCCCGAAATGGCACGGAAAAGAAGCAGCCCACCTGGGCACGCCGGCGCAGTGGAGCGTTCCCGGAGCAGAGTTGAAGGACGGGTGGTGGCCTGGTGTGCGCCTCCGTCTTTCGGGTAGATCGGGCGGTCAAGGATGGGGATGACCTCATTTTGGTCATACAGGTTTATCACACTCTGAGCGTTGTCTGAAGCACCAGGAGGCGCCGATGGAGACTGCGTGGTTGGGAGATGCGTGGCTGCGGGACTAAGGGTTTCCAATATGGAGGCCATGAGGGACAGGACCCCGGAGCGGAAGGTTGGGGAAGCAGGCGAGCGTTCCAGACCGGACTTTGTGATGGGCCAGGCCCCATGGTAGACCGCCAGGGATGGGACCCCCGCAGGTCGAGGATCCACGGGCGTTGTCCTCGCTGCATTCCATCTTGTGGAGTGCCTCCTGGCGGCGATCCGGTGCGGACGCTCAAAATGCCCTTCAAGGCCCCGGGGGGGGCGGCCCAGCAGACGTGCAGCGCCCGAATGACTTCGCCAGGCGTTTTCCGGCCAATTCTCATGAGCGTTCTGCCCAAACCAGGATTGGTTTGGGCAGAACGCTCGTGAGAATTGGCCGGCGTAGGTCAGCCCTGCGGACAGCCCTGCTCTCCATGGCCCAGGGCCCTTTATCGCCCAGGGCCCTTTCTCGCCCAGGGCTTGTTGCTGCCGCCCAGAAATGGCACGGAAAAGAAGCGGCCGAACTGGGCACGCCGGCGCAGTGGAGTGTACCCGGCTCAGAGTTGAAGGACGGGTGGTGGACTGGTGTGCGCCTCCGTCTTTCAGGTAGATGGGGCGGCAAAGGATGGGGATGACCTCATTTTGGTGAACAGGTTTATCTCACTCTGAGGGTTGTCCGAAGCACCAGGGGACGCCGATGCAGACTGCGTGGTTGGGAGATGCGTGGCTGCGGGACTAAGGGTTTCCAATATGGAGGCCATGAGGGACAGGACCCCGGAAGCAGAAGGTTGGGGAGGCAGGTGAGCGTTCCAAACCGGACTTCGTGATGGGCCTGGCCCTATGGTAGAGCGCCAGTGATGGGACCCCCGCAGGTCGAGGATCCACGGGCGTTGTCCTCGCTGCATTCCATCTTGTGGATTGCCTCCTGGCGGTGATCGGTTGCGGACACTCACAATGCCCTTCAAGGCCCCGGGGGGGTTGGCCCAGCAGACGTGCAGCGCCCGAATGACTTCGCCGGGCGTTTTCTGGCCAATTCTCACGAGCGTTCTGCCCAAACCAGGATTGGTTTGGGCAGAACGCTCGTGAGAATTGGCCGGCGTAGGGCAGCCCTGCGGACAGCCCTGCTCTCCATGGCCCAGGGCCCTTTCTCGCCCAGGGCTTGTTGCTGCCGCCCCGAAATGGCACGGAAAAGAAGCGGCCCACCTGGGCACGCCGGCGCAGTGGAGCGTTCCCGGAGCAGAGTTGAAGGACGGGTGGTGGCCTGTTGTGCGCCTCCGTCTTTCGGGTAGATCGGGCGGTCAAGAATGGGGATGACCTCATTTTGGTCATACAGGTTTATCACACTCTGAGCGTTGTCTGAAGCACCAGGAGGCGCCGATGGAGACTGCGTGGTTGGGAGATGCGTGGCTGCGGGACTAAGGGTTTCCAATATGGAGGCCATGAGGGACAGGACCCCGGAAGCGGAAGGTTGGGGAAGCAGGCGAGCGTTCCAGACCGGACTTTGTGATGGGCCAGGCCCCATGGTAGACCGCCAGGGATGGGACCCCCGCAGGTCGAGGATCCACGGGCGTTGTCCTCGCTGCATTCCATCTTGTGGAGTGCCTCCTGGCGGCGATCCGGTGCGGACACTCACAATGCCCTTCAAGGCCCCGGGGTGGGGCGGCCCAGCAGACGTGCAGCGCCCGAATGACTTCGCCAGGCGTTTTCCGGCCAATTCTCACGAGCGTTCTGCCCAAACCAGGATTGGTTTGGGCAGAACGCTCGTGAGAATTGGCCGGCGTAGGTCAGCCCTGCGGACAGCCCTGCTCTCCATGGCCCAGGGCCCTTTATCGCCCAGGGCCCTTTCTCGCCCAGGGCTTGTTGCTGCCGCCCAGAAATGGCACGGAAAAGAAGCGGCCCAACTGGGCACGCCGGCGCAGTGGAGTGTTCCCGGCTCAGAGTTGAAGGACGGGTGGTGGACTGGTGTGCGCCTCCGTCTTTCAGGTAGATGGGGCGGCAAAGGATGGGGATGACCTCATTTTGGTGAACAGGTTTATCTCACTCTGAGGGTTGTCCGAAGCACCAGGGGACGCCGATGCAGACTGCGTGGTTGGGAGATGCGTGGCTGCGGGACTAAGGGTTTCCAATATGGAGGCCATGAGGGACAGGACCCCGGAAGCAGAAGGTTGGGGAGGCAGGTGAGCGTTCCAAACCGGACTTCGTGATGGGCCTGGCCCTATGGTAGAGCGCCAGGGATGGGACCCCCGCAGGTCGAGGATCCACGGGCGTTGTCCTCGCTGCATTCCATCTTGTGGATTGCCTCCTGGCGGTGATCGGTTGCGGACACTCACAATGCCCTTCAAGGCCCCGGGGGGGTCGGCCCAGCAGACGTGCAGCGCCCGAATGACTTCGCCGGGCGTTTTCCGGCCAATTCTCACGAGCGTTCTGCCCAAACCAGGATTGGTTTGGGCAGAACGCTCGTGAGAATTGGCCGGCGTAGGGCAGCCCTGCGGACAGCCCTGCTCTCCATGGCCCAGGGCCCTTTCTCGCCCAGGGCTTGTTGCTGCCGCCCCGAAATGGCACGGAAAAGAAGCGGCCCACCTGGGCACGCCGGCGCAGTGGAGCGTTCCCGGAGCAGAGTTGAAGGACGGGTGGTGGCCTGGTGTGCGCCTCCGTCTTTCGGGTAGATCGGGCGGTCAAGGATGGGGATGACCTCATTTTGGTCATACAGGTTTATCACACTCTGAGCGTTGTCTGAAGCACCAGGAGGCGCCGATGGAGACTGCGTGGTTGGGAGATGCGTGGCTGCGGGACTAAGGGTTTCCAATATGGAGGCCATGAGGGACAGGACCCCGGAAGCGGAAGGTTGGGGAAGCAGGCGAGCGTTCCAGACCGGACTTTGTGATGGGCCAGGCCCCATGGTAGACCGCCAGGGATGGGACCCCCGCAGGTCGAGGATCCACGGGCGTTGTCCTCGCTGCATTCCATCTTGTGGAGTGCCTCCTGGCGGCGATCCGGTGCGGACACTCACAATGCCCTTCAAGGCCCCGGGGTGGGGCGGCCCAGCAGACGTGCAGCGCCCGAATGACTTCGCCAGGCGTTTTCCGGCCAATTCTCACGAGCGTTCTGCCCAAACCAGGATTGGTTTGGGCAGAACGCTCGTGAGAATTGGCCGGCGTAGGTCAGCCCTGCGGACAGCCCTGCTCTCCATGGCCCAGGGCCCTTTATCGCCCAGGGCCCTTTCTCGCCCAGGGCTTGTTGCTGCCGCCCAGAAATGGCACGGAAAAGAAGCGGCCCAACTGGGCACGCCGGCGCAGTGGAGTGTTCCCGGCTCAGAGTTGAAGGACGGGTGGTGGACTGGTGTGCGCCTCCGTCTTTCAGGTAGATGGGGCGGCAAAGGATGGGGATGACCTCATTTTGGTGAACAGGTTTATCTCACTCTGAGGGTTGTCCGAAGCACCAGGGGACGCCGATGCAGACTGCGTGGTTGGGAGATGCGTGGCTGCGGGACTAAGGGTTTCCAATATGGAGGCCATGAGGGACAGGACCCCGGAAGCAGAAGGTTGGGGAGGCAGGTGAGCGTTCCAAACCGGACTTCGTGATGGGCCTGGCCCTATGGTAGAGCGCCAGGGATGGGACCCCCGCAGGTCGAGGATCCACGGGCGTTGTCCTCGCTGCATTCCATCTTGTGGAGTGCCTCCTGGCGGCGATCCGGTGCGGACACTCACAATGCCCTTCAAGGCCCCGGGGTGGGGCGGCCCAGCAGACGTGCAGCGCCCGAATGACTTCGCCAGGTGTTTTCCGGCCAATTCTCACGAGCGTTCTGCCCAAACCAATCCTGGGACTAAGGGTTTCCAATATGGAGGCCATGAGGGACAGGACCCCGGAGCGGAAGGTTGGGGAAGCAGGCGAGCGTTCCAGACCGGACTTTGTGATGGGCCAGGCCCCATGGTAGACCGCCAGGGATGGGACCCCCGCAGGTCGAGGATCCACGGGCGTTGTCCTCGCTGCATTCCATCTTGTGGAGTGCCTCCTGGTTTGGGCAGAACGCTCGTGAGAATTGGCCGGCGTAGGTAGCCCTGCGGACAGCCCTGCTCTCCATGGCCCAGGGCCCTGCGTTCCAAACAGGCAGGCGAGCGTTCCAAACCGGACTTCGTGATGGGCCTGGCCCTATGGTAGAGCGCCAGGGATGGGACCCCCGCAGGTCGAGGATCCACGGGCGTTGTCCTCGCTGCATTCCATCTTGTGGAGTGCCTCCTGGCGGCGATCCGGTGCGGACGCTCACAATGCCCTTCAAGGCCCCGGGGGGGGCGGCCCAGCAGACGTGCAGCGCCCGAATGACTTCGCCAGGCGTTTTCCGGCCAATTCTCACGAGCGTTCTGCCCAAACCAGGATTGGTTTGGGCAGAACGCTCGTGAGAATTGGCCGGCGTAGGTAGCCCTGCGGACAGCCCTGCTCTCCATGGCCCAGGGCCCTTTATCGCTCAGGGCCCTTTCTCGCCCAGGGCTTGTTGCTGCCGCCCAGAAATGGCACGGAAAAGAAGCGGCCCAACTGGGCACGCCGGCGCAGTGGAGTGTTCCCGGCTCAGAGTTGAAGGACGGGTGGTGGACTGGTGTGCGCCTCCGTCTTTCAGGTAGATGGGGCGGCAAATGATGGGGATGACCTCATTTTGGTGAACAGGTATCTCACTCTGAGGGTTGTCCGAAGCACCAGGGGACGCCGATGCAGACTGCGTGGTGGGAGATGCGTGGCTGCGGGACTAAGGGTTTCCAATATGGAGGCCATGAGGGACAGGACCCCGGAAGCAGAAGGTTGGGGAGGCAGGTGAGCGTTCCAAACCGGACTTCGTGATGGGCCTGGCCCTATGGTAGAGCGCCAGGGATGGGACCCCCGCAGGTCGAGGATCCACGGGCGTTGTCCTCGCTGCATTCCATCTTGTGGATTGCCTCCTGGCGGTGATCGGTTGCGGACACTCACAATGCCCTTCAAGGCTCCGGGGGGGTCGGCCCAGCAGACGTGCAGCGCCCGAATGATTCGCCGGGCGTTTTCCGGCCAATTCTCACGAGCGTTCTGCCCAAACCAGGATTGGTTTGGGCAGAACGCTCGTGAGAATTGGCCGGCGTAGGGCAGCCCTGCGGACAGCCCTGCTCTCCATGGCCCAGGGCCCTTTCTCGCCCAGGGCTTGTTGCTGCCGCCCCGAAATGGCACGGAAAAGAAGCGGCCCACCTGGGCACGCCGGCGCAGTGGAGCGTTCCCGGAGCAGAGTTGAAGGACGGGTGGTGGCCTGGTGTGCGCCTCCATCTTTCGGGTAGATCGGGCGGTCAAGAATGGGGATGACCTCATTTTGGTCATACAGGTTTATCACACTCTGAGCGTTGTCTGAAGCACCAGGAGGCGCCGATGGAGACTGCGTGGTTGGGAGATGCGTGGCTGCGGGACTAAGGGTTTCCAATATGGAGGCCATGAGGGACAGGACCCCGGAAGCGGAAGGTTGGGGAAGCAGGCGAGCGTTCCAGACCGGACTTTGTGATGGGCCAGGCCCCATGGTAGACCGCCAGGGATGGGACCCCCGCAGGTCGAGGATCCACGGGCGTTGTCCTCGCTGCATTCCATCTTGTGGCGTGCCTCCTGGCGGCGATCCGGTGCGGACACTCACAATGCCCTTCAAGGCCCCGGGTTGGGGCGGCCCAGCAGACGTGCAGCGCCCGAATGACTTCGCCAGGCGTTTTCCGGCCAATTCTCACGAGCGTTCTGCCCAAACCTATCCAGGGACTAAGGGTTTCCAATATGGAGGCCATGAGGGACAGGACCCCGGAGCGGAAGGTTGGGGAAGCAGGCGAGCGTTCCAGACCGGACTTTGTGATGGGCCAGGCCCCATGGTAGACCGCCAGGGATGGGACCCCCGCAGGTCGAGGATCCACGGGCGTTGTCCTCGCTGCATTCCATCTTGTGGAGTGCCTCCTGGTTTGGGCAGAACGCTCGTGAGAATTGGCCGGCGTAGGTAGCCCTGCGGACAGCCCTGCTCTCCATGGCCCAGGGCCCTGCGTTCCAAACAGGCAGGCGAGCGTTCCAAACCGGACTTCGTGATGGGCCTGGCCCTATGGTAGAGCGCCAGGGATGGGACCCCCGCAGGTCGAGGATCCACGGGCGTTGTTCTCGCTGCATTCCATCTTGTGGAGTGCCTCCTGGCGGCGATCCGGTGCGGACGCTCACAATGCCCTTCAAGGCCCCGGGGGGGGCGGCCCAGCAGACGTGCAGCGCCCGAATGACTTCGCCAGGCGTTTTCCGGCCAATTCTCACGAGCGTTCTGCCCAAACCAGGATTGGTTTGGGCAGAACGCTCGTGAGAATTGGCCGGCGTAGGTCAGCCCTGCGGACAGCCCTGCTCTCCATGGCCCAGGGCCCTTTATCGCCCAGGGCCCTTTCTCGCCCAGGGCTTGTTGCTGCCGCCCAGAAATGGCACGGAAAAGAAGCGGCCGAACTGGGCACGCCGGCACAGTGGAGTGTACCCGGCTCAGAGTTGAAGGACGGGTGGTGGACTGGTGTGCGCCTCCGTCTTTCAGGTAGATGGGGCGGCAAATGATGGGGATGACCTCATTTTGGTGAACAGGTTTATCTCACTCTGAGGGTTGTCCGAAGCACCAGGGGACGCCGATGCAGACTGCGTGGTTGGGTGATGCGTGGCTGCGGGACTAAGGGTTTCCAATATGGAGGCCATGAGGGACAGGACCCCGGAAGCAGAAGGTTGGGGAGGCAGGTGAGCGTTCCAAACCGGACTTCGTGATGGGCCTGGCCCTATGGTAGAGCGCCAGGGATGGGACCCCCGCAGGTCGAGGATCCACGGGCGTTGTCCTCGCTGCATTCCATCTTGTGGATTGCCTCCTGGCGGTGATCGGTTGCGGACACTCACAATGCCCTTCAAGGCCCCGGGGGGGTCGGCCCAGCAGACGTGCAGCGCCCGAATGACTTCGCCGGGCGTTTTCCGGCCAATTCTCACGAGCGTTCTGCCCAAACCAGGATTGGTTTGGGAAGAACGCTCGTGAGAATTGGCCGGCGTAGGGCAGCCCTGCGGACAGCCCTGCTCTCCATGGCCCAGGGCCCTTTCTCGCCCAGGGCTTGTTGCTGCCGCCCCGAAATGGCACGGAAAAGAAGCGGACCACCTGGGCACGCCAGCGCAGTGGAGCGTTCCCGGAGCAGAGTTGAAGGACGGGTGGTGGCCTGGTGTGCGCCTCCGTCTTTCGGGTAGATCGGGCGGTCAAGGATGGGGATGACCTCATTTTGGTCATACAGGTTTATCACACTCTGAGCGTTGTCTGAAGCACCAGGAGGCGCCGATGGAGACTGCGTGGTTGGGAGATGCGTGGCTGCGGGACTAAGGGTTTCCAATATGGAGGCCATGAGGGACAGGACCCCGGAAGCGGAAGGTTGGAGAAGCAGGCGAGCGTTCCAGACCGGACTTTGTGATGGGCCAGGCCCCATGGTAGACCGCCAGGGATGGGACCCCCGCAGGTCGAGGATCCACGGGCGTTGTCCTCGCTGCATTCCATCTTGTGGAGTGCCTCCTGGCGGCGATCCGGTGCGGACACTCACAATGCCCTTCAAGGCCCCGGGGTGGGGCGGCCCAGCAGACGTGCAGCGCCCGAATGACTTCGCTAGGCGTTTTCCGGCCAATTCTCACGAGCGTTCTGCCCAAACCAGGATTGGTTTGGGCAGAACGCTCGTGAGAATTGGCCGGCGTAGGTCAGCCCTGCGGACAGCCCTGCTCTCCATGGCCCAGGGCCCTTTATCGCCCAGGGCCCTTTCTCGCCCAGGGCTTGTTGCTGCCGCCCAGAAATGGCACGGAAAAGAAGCGGCCAAACTGGGCACGCCGGCGCAGTGGAGTGTTCCCGGCTCAGAGTTGAAGGACGGGTGGTGGACTGGTGTGCGCCTCCGTCTTTCAGGTAGATGGGGCGGCAAAGGATGGGGATGACCTCATTTTGGTGAACAGGTTTATCTCACTCTGAGGGTTGTCCGAAGCACCAGGGGACGCCGATGCAGACTGCGTGGTTGGGAGATGCGTGGCTGCGGGACTAAGGGTTTCCAATATGGAGGCCATGAGGGACAGGACCCCGGAAGCAGAAGGTTGGGGAGGCAGGTGAGCGTTCCAAACCGGACTTCGTGATGGGCCTGGCCCTATGGTAGAGCGCCAGGGATGGGACCCCCGCAGGTCGAGGATCCACGGGCGTTGTCCTCGCTGCATTCCATCTTGTGGATTGCCTCCTGGCGGTGATCGGTTGCGGACACTCACAATGCCCTTCAAGGCCCCGGGGGGGTCGGCCCAGCAGACGTGCAGCGCCCGAATGACTTCGCCGGGCGTTTTCCGGCCAATTCTCACGAGCGTTCTGCCCAAACCAGGATTGGTTTGGGCAGAACGCTCGTGAGAATTGGCCGGCGTAGGGCAGCCCTGCGGACAGCCCTGCTCTCCATGGCCCAGGGCCCTTTCTCGCCCAGGGCTTGTTGCTGCCGCCCCGAAATGGCACGGAAAAGAAGCGGCCCACCTGGGCACGCCGGCGCAGTGGAGCGTTCCCGGAGCAGAGTTGAAGGACGGGTGGTGGCCTGGTGTGCGCCTCCGTCTTTCGGGTAGATGGGCGGTCAAGGATGGGGATGACCTCATTTTGGTCATACAGGTTTATCACACTATGAGCGTTGTCTGAAGCACCAGGAGGCGCCGATGGAGACTGCGTGGTTGGGAGATGCGTGGCTGCGGGGCTAAGGGTTTCCAATATGGAGGCAATGAAGGACAGGACCCCGGAAGCGGAAGGTTGGGGAAGCAGGCGAGCGTTCCAGACCGGACTTTGTGATGGGCCAGGCCCCATGGTAGACCGCCAGGGATGGGACCCCCGCAGGTCGAGGATCCACGGGCGTTGTCCTCGCTGCATTCCATCTTGTGGAGTGCCTCCTGGCGGCGATCCGGTGCGGACACTCACAATGCCCTTCAAGGCCCCGGGGTGGGGCGGCCCAGCAGACGTGCAGCGCCCGAATGACTTCGCCAGGCGTTTTCCGGCCAATTCTCACGAGCGTTCTGCCCAATCCTGGTTTGGGCAGAATGCTCGTGAGAATTGGCCGGCGTAGGTAGCCCTGCGGACAGCCCTGCTCTCCATGGCCCAGGGCCCTTTATCGCTCAGGGCCCTTTCTCGCCCAGGGCTTGTTGCTGCCGCCCAGAAATGGCACGGAAAAGAAGCGGCCCAACTGGGCACGCCGGCGCAGTGGAGTGTTCCCGGCTCAGAGTTGAAGGACGGGTGGTGGACTGGTGTGCGCCTCCGTCTTTCAGGTAGATGGGGCGGCAAATGATGGGGATGACCTCATTTTGGTGAACAGGTTTATCTCACTCTGAGGGTTGTCCGAGAAACCAGCGGACGCCGATGCAGACTGCGTGGTGGGAGATGCGTGGCTGCGGGACTAAGGGTTTCCAATATGGAGGCCATGAGGGACAGGACCCCGGAAGCAGAAGGTTGGGGAGGCAGGTGAGCGTTCCAAACCGGACTTCGTGATGGGCCTGGCCCTATGGTAGAGCGCCAGGGATGGGACCCCCGCAGGTCGAGGATCCACGGGCGTTGTCCTCGCTGCATTCCATCTTGTGGATTGCCTCCTGGCGGTGATCGGTTGCGGACACTCACAATGCCCTTCAAGGCTCCGGGGGGGTCGGCCCAGCAGACGTGCAGCGCCCGAATGATTCGCCGGGCGTTTTCCGGCCAATTCTCACGAGCGTTCTGCCCAAACCAATCCTGGGACTAAGGGTTTCCAATATGGAGGCCATGAGGGACAGGACCCCGGAGCGGAAGGTTGGGGAAGCAGGCGAGCGTTCCAGACCGGACTTTGTGATGGGCCAGGCCCCATGGTAGACCGCCAGGGATGGGACCCCCGCAGGTCGAGGATCCACGGGCGTTGTCCTCGCTGCATTCCATCTTGTGGAGTGCCTCCTGGTTTGGGCAGAACGTTCGTGAGAATTGGCCGGCGTAGGTAGCCCTGCGGACAGCCCTGCTCTCCATGGCCCAGGGCCCTGCGTTCCAAACAGGCAGGCGAGCGTTCCAAACCGGACTTCGTGATGGGGCTGGCCCTATGGTAGAGCGCCAGGGATGGGACCCCCGCAGGTCGAGGATCCACGGGCGTTGTCCTCGCTGCATTTCATCTTATGGATTGCCTCCAGGCGGTGATCGGTTGCGGACACTCACAATGCCCTTCAAGGCCCCGGGGGGGTCGGCCCAGCAGACGTGCAGCGCCCGAATGACTTCGCCGGGCGTTTTCCGGCCAATTCTCACGAGCGTTCTGCCCAAACCAGGATTGGTTTGGGCAGAACGCTCGTGAGAATTGGCCGGCGTAGGGCAGCCCTGCGGACAGCCCTGCTCTCCATGGCCCAGGGCCCTTTCTCGCCCAGGGCTTGTTGCTGCCGCCCCGAAATGGCACGGAAAAGAAGCGGCCCACCTGGGCACGCCGGCGCAGTGGAGCGTTCCCGGAGCAGAGTTGAAGGACGGGTGGTGGCCTGGTGTGCGCCTCCGTCTTTCGGGTAGATCGGGCGGTCAAGGATGGGGATGACCTCATTTTGGTCATCTAGGTTTATCACACTCTGAGCGTTGTCTGAAGCACCAGGAGGCGCCGATGGAGACTGCGTGGTTGGGAGATGCGTGGCTGCGGGACTAAGGGTTTCCAATATGGAGGCCATGAGGGACAGGACCCCGGAAGCGGAAGGTTGGGGAAGCAGGCGAGCGTTCCAGACCGGACTTTGTGATGGGCCAGGCCCCATGGTAGACCGCCAGGGATGGGACCCCCGCAGGTCGAGGATCCACGGGCGTTGTCCTCGCTGCATTCCATCTTGTGGAGTGCCTCCTGGCGGCGATCCGGTGCGGACACTCACAATGCCCTTCAAGGCCCCGGGGTGGGGCGGCCCAGCAGACGTGCAGCGCCCGAATGACTTCGCCAGGCGTTTTCCGGCCAATTCTCACGAGCGTTCTGCCCAAACCAGGATTGGTTTGGGCAGAACGCTCGTGAGAATTGGCCGGCGTAGGTCAGCCCTGCGGACAGCCCTGCTCTCCATGGCCCAGGGCCCTTTATCGCCCAGGGCCCTTTCTCGCCCAGGGCTTGTTGCTGCCGCCCAGAAATGGCACGGAAAAGAAGCGGCCAAACTGGGCACGCCGGCGCAGTGGAGTGTTCCCGGCTCAGAGTTGAAGGACGGGTGGTGGACTGGTGTGCGCCTCCGTCTTTCAGGTAGATGGGGCGGCAAAGGATGGGGATGACCTCATTTTGGTGAACAGGTTTATCTCACTCTGAGGGTTGTCCGAAGCACCAGGGGACGCCGATGCAGACTGTGTGGTTGGGAGATGCGTGGCTGCGGGACTAAGGGTTTCCAATATGGAGGCCATGAGGGACAGGACCCCGGAAGCAGAAGGTTGGGGAGGCAGGTGAGCGTTCCAAACCGGACTTCGTGATGGGCCTGGCCCTATGGTAGAGCGCCAGGGATGGGACCCCCGCAGGTCGAGGATCCACGGGCGTTGTCCTCGCTGCATTCCATCTTGTGGATTGCCTCCTGGCGGTGATCGGTTGCGGACACTCACAATGCCCTTCAAGGCCCCGGGGGGGTCGGCCCAGCAGACGTGCAGCGCCCGAATGACTTCGCCGGGCGTTTTCCGGCCAATTCTCACGAGCGTTCTGCCCAAACCAGGATTGGTTTGGGCAGAACGCTCGTGAGAATTGGCCGGCGTAGGGCAGCCCTGCGGACAGCCCTGCTCTCCATGGCCCAGGGCCCTTTCTCGCCCAGGGCTTGTTGCTGCCGCCCCGAAATGGCACGGAAAAGAAGCGGCCCACCTGGGCACGCCGGCGCAGTGGAGCGTTCCCGGAGCAGAGTTGAAGGACGGGTGGTGGCCTGGTGTGCGCCTCCGTCTTTCGGGTAGATCGGGCGGTCAAGGATGGGGATGACCTCATTTTGGTCATACAGGTTTATCACACTCTGAGCGTTGTCTGAAGCACCAGGAGGCGCCGATGGAGACTGCGTGGTTGGGAGATGCGTGGCTGCGGGACTAAGGGTTTCCAATATGGAGGCCATGAGGGACAGGACCCCGGAAGCGGAAGGTTGGGGAAGAAGGCGAGCGTTCCAGACCGGATTTTGTGATGGGCCAGGCCACATGGTAGACCGCCAGGGATGGGACCCCCGCAGGTCGAGGATCCACGGGCGTTGTCCTCGCTGCATTCCATCTTGTGGAGTGCCTCCTGGCGGCGATCCGGTGCGGACACTCACAATGCCCTTCAAGGCCCCGGGGTGGGGCGGCCCAGCAGACGTGCAGCGCCCGAATGACTTCGCCAGGCGTTTTCCGGCCAATTCTCACGAGCGTTCTGCCCAAACCAGGATTGGTTTGGGCAGAACGCTCGTGAGAATTGGCCGGCGTAGGTCAGCCCTGCGGACAGCCCTGCTCTCCATGGCCCAGGGCCCTTTATCGCCCAGGGCCCTTTCTCGCCCAGGGCTTGTTGCTGCCGCCCAGAAATGGCACGGAAAAGAAGCGGCCCAACTGGGCACGCCGGCGCAGTGGAGTGTTCCCGGCTCAGAGTTGAAGGACGGGTGGTGGACTGGTGTGCGCCTCCGTCTTTCAGGTAGATGGGGCGGCAAAGGATGGGGATGACCTCATTTTGGTGAACAGGTTTATCTCACTCTGAGGGTTGTCCGAAGCACCAGGGGACGCCGATGCAGACTGCGTGGTTGGGAGATGCGTGGCTGCGGGACTAAGGGTTTCCAATATGGAGGCCATGAGGGACAGGACCCCGGAAGCAGAAGGTTGGGGAGGCAGGTGAGCGTTCCAAACCGGACTTCGTGATGGGCCTGGCCCTATGGTAGAGCGCCAGGGATGGGACCCCCGCAGGTCGAGGATCCACGGGCGTTGTCCTCGCTGCATTCCATCTTGTGGATTGCCTCCTGGCGGTGATCGGTTGCGGACACTCACAATGCCCTTCAAGGCCCCGGGGGGGTCGGCCCAGCAGACGTGCAGCGCCCGAATGACTTCGCCGGGCGTTTTCCGGCCAATTCTCACGAGCGTTCTGCCCAAACCAGGATTGGTTTGGGCAGAACGCTCGTGAGAATTGGCCGGCGTAGGGCAGCCCTGCGGACAGCCCTGCTCTCCATGGCCCAGGGCCCTTTCTCGCCCAGGGCTTGTTGCTGCCGCCCCGAAAGGGCACGGAAAATAGCAGCCCACCTGGGCACGCCGGCGCAGTGGAGCGTTCCCGGAGCAGAGTTGAAGGACGGGTGGTGGCCTGGTGTGCGCCTCCGTCTTTCGGGTAGATCGGGCGGTCAAGGATGGGGATGACCTCATTTTGGTCATACAGGTTTATCACACTCTGAGCGTTGTCTGAAGCACCAGGAGGCGCCGATGGAGACTGCGTGGTTGGGAGATGCGTGGCTGCGGGACTAAGGGTTTCCAATATGGAGGCCATGAGGGACAGGACCCCGGAGCGGAAGGTTGGGGAAGCAGGCGAGCGTTCCAGACCGGACTTTGTGATGGGCCAGGCCCCATGGTAGACCGCCAGGGATGGGACCCCCGCAGGTCGAGGATCCACGGGCGTTGTCCTCGCTGCATTCCATCTTGTGGAGTGCCTCCTGGCGGCGATCCGGTGCGGACGCTCAAAATGCCCTTCAAGGCCCCGGGGGGGGCGGCCCAGCAGACGTGCAGCGCCCGAATGACTTCGCCAGGCGTTTTCCGGCCAATTCTCATGAGCGTTCTGCCCAAACCAGGATTGGTTTGGGCAGAACGCTCGTGAGAATTGGCCGGCGTAGGTCAGCCCTGCGGACAGCCCTGCTCTCCATGGCCCAGGGCCCTTTATCGCCCAGGGCACTTTCTCGCCCAGGGCTTGTTGCTGCCGCCCAGAAATGGCACGGAAAAGAAGCGGCCGAACTGGGCACGCCGGCGCAGTGGAGTGTACCCGGCTCAGAGTTGAAGGACGGGTGGTGGACTGGTGTGCGCCTCCGTCTTTCAGGTAGATGGGGCGGCAAAGGATGGGGATGACCTCATTTTGGTGAACAGTTTTATCTCACTCTGAGGGTTGTCCGAAGCACCAGGGGACGCCGATGCAGACTGCGTGGTTGGGAGATGCGTGGCTGCGGGACTAAGGGTTTCCAATATGGAGGCCATGAGGGACAGGACCCCGGAAGCAGAAGGTTGGGGAGGCAGGTGAGCTTTCCAAACCGGACTTCGTGATGGGCCTGGCCCTATGGTAGAGCGCCAGGGATGGGACCCCCGCAGGTCGAGGATCCACGGGCGTTGTCCTCGCTGCATTCCATCTTGTGGATTGCCTCCTGGCGGTGATCGGTTGCGGACACTCACAATGCCCTTCAAGGCCCCGGGGGGGTTGGCCCAGCAGACGTGCAGCGCCCGAATGACTTCGCCGGGCGTTTTCTGGCCAATTCTCACGAGCGTTCTGCCCAAACCAGGATTGGTT
Organism: Mustela nivalis; assembly: GCF_964662115.1. Lineage (NCBI taxonomy): Eukaryota > Metazoa > Chordata > Mammalia > Carnivora > Mustelidae > Mustela > Mustela nivalis. The sequence continues at coordinate 98,977 of NW_028135737.1, read as the reverse complement.
TGGGCAGAACGCTCGTGAGAATTGGCCGGCGTAGGGCAGCCCTGCGGACAGCCCTGCTCTCCATGGCCCAGGGCCCTTTCTCGCCCAGGGCTTGTTGCTGCCGCCCCGAAATGGCACGGAAAAGAAGCGGCCCACCTGGGCACGCCGGCGCAGTGGAGCGTTCCCGGAGCAGAGTTGAAGGACGGGTGGTGGCCTGTTGTGCGCCTCCGTCTTTCGGGTAGATCGGGCGGTCAAGGATGGGGATGACCTCATTTTGGTCATACAGGTTTATCACACTCTGAGCGTTGTCTGAAGCACCAGGAGGCGCCGATGGAGACTGCGTGGTTGGGAGATGCGTGGCTGCGGGACTAAGGGTTTCCAATATGGAGGCCATGAGGGACAGGACCCCGGAAGCGGAAGGTTGGGGAAGCAGGCGAGCGTTCCAGACCGGACTTTGTGATGGGCCAGGCCCCATGGTAGACCGCCAGGGATGGGACCCCCGCAGGTCGAGGATCCACGGGCGTTGTCCTCGCTGCATTCCATCTTGTGGAGTGCCTCCTGGCGGCGATCCGGTGCGGACACTCACAATGCCCTTCAAGGCCCCGGGGTGGGGCGGCCCAGCAGACGTGCAGCGCCCGAATGACTTCGCCAGGCGTTTTCCGGCCAATTCTCACGAGCGTTCTGCCCAAACCAGGATTGGTTTGGGCAGAACGCTCGTGAGAATTGGCCGGCGTAGGTCAGCCCTGCGGACAGCCCTGCTCTCCATGGCCCAGGGCCCTTTATCGCCCAGGGCCCTTTCTCGCCCAGGGCTTGTTGCTGCCGCCCAGAAATGGCACGGAAAAGAAGCGGCCCAACTGGGCACGCCGGCACAGTGGAGTGTTCCCGGCTCAGAGTTGAAGGACTGGTTGTGGACTGGTGTGCGCCTCCGTCTTTCAGGTAGATGGGGCGGCAAAGGATGGGGATGACCTCATTTTGGTGAACAGGTTTATCTCACTCTGAGGGTTGTCCGAAGCACCAGGGGACGCCGATGCAGACTGCGTGGTTGGGAGATGCGTGGCTGCGGGACTAAGGGTTTCCAATATGGAGGCCATGAGGGACAGGACCCCGGAAGCAGAAGGTTGGGGAGGCAGGTGAGCGTTCCAAACCGGACTTCGTGATGGGCCTGGCCCTATGGTAGAGCGCCAGGGATGGGACCCCCGCAGGTCGAGGATCCACGGGCGTTGTCCTCGCTGCATTCCATCTTGTGGATTGCCTCCTGGCGGTGATCGGTTGCGGACACTCACAATGCCCTTCAAGGCCCCGGGGGGGTCGGCCCAGCAGACGTGCAGCGCCCGAATGACTTCGCCGGGCGTTTTCCGGCCAATTCTCACGAGCGTTCTGCCCAAACCAGGATTGGTTTGGGCAGAACGCTCGTGAGAATTGGCCGGCGTAGGGCAGCCCTGCGGACAGCCCTGCTCTCCATGGCCCAGGGCCCTTTCTCGCCCAGGGCTTGTTGCTGCCGCCCCGAAATGGCACGGAAAAGAAGCGGCCCACCTGGGCACGCCGGCGCAGTGGAGCGTTCCCGGAGCAGAGTTGAAGGACGGGTGGTGGCCTGGTGTGCGCCTCCGTCTTTCGGGTAGATCGGGCGGTCAAGGATGGGGATGACCTCATTTTGGTCATACAGGTTTATCACACTCTGAGCGTTGTCTGAAGCACCAGGAGGCGCCGATGGAGACTGCGTGGTTGGGAGATGCGTGGCTGCGGGACTAAGGGTTTCCAATATGGAGGCCATGAGGGACAGGACCCCGGAAGCGGAAGGTTGGGGAAGCAGGCGAGCGTTCCAGACCGGACTTTGTGATGGGCCAGGCCCCATGGTAGACCGCCAGGGATGGGACCCCCGCAGGTCGAGGATCCACGGGCGTTGTCCTCGCTGCATTCCATCTTGTGGAGTGCCTCCTGGCGGCGATCCGGTGCGGACACACACAATGCCCTTCAAGGCCCCGGGGTGGGGCGGCCCAGCAGACGTGCAGCGCCCGAATGACTTCGCCAGGCGTTTTCCGGCCAATTCTCAGGAGCGTTCTGCCCAAACCAGGATTGGTTTAGGCAGAACGCTCCTGAGAATTGGCCGGCGTAGGTCAGCCCTGCGGACAGCCCTGCTCTCCATGGCCCAGGGCCCTTTATCGCCCAGGGCCCTTTCTCGCCCAGGGCTTGTTGCTGCCGCCCAGAAATGGCACGGAAAAGAAGCGGCCCAACTGGGCATGCCGGCGCAGTGGAGTGTTCCCGGCTCAGAGTTGAAGGACGGGTGGTGGACTGGTGTGCGCCTCCGTCTTTCAGGTAGATGGGGCGGCAAAGGATGGGGATGACCTCATTTTGGTGAACAGGTTTATCTCACTCTGAGGGTTGTCCGAAGCACCAGGGGACGCCGATGCAGACTGCGTGGTTGGGAGATGCGTGGCTGCGGGACTAAGGGTTTCCAATATGGAGGCCATGAGGGACAGGACCCCGGAAGCAGAAGGTTGGGGAGGCAGGTGAGCGTTCCAAACCGGACTTCGTGATGGGCCTGGCCCTATGGTAGAGCGCCAGGGATGGGACCCCCGCAGGTCGAGGATCCACGGGCGTTGTCCTCGCTGCATTCCATCTTGTGGATTGCCTCCTGGCGGTGATCGGTTGCGGACACTCACAATGCCCTTCAAGGCCCCGGGGGGGTCGGCCCAGCAGACGTGCAGCGCCCGAATGACTTCGCCGGGCGTTTTCCGGCCAATTCTCACGAGCGTTCTGCCCAAACCAGGATTGGTTTGGGCAGAACGCTCGTGAGAATTGGCCGGCGTAGGGCAGCCCTGCGGACAGCCCTGCTCTCCATGGCCCAGGGCCCTTTCTCGCCCAGGGCTTGTTGCTGCCGCCCCGAAATGGCACGGAAAAGAAGCGGCCCACCTGGGCACGCCGGCGCAGTGGAGCGTTCCCGGAGCAGAGTTGAAGGACGGGTGGTGGCCTGGTGTGGGCCTCCGTCTTTCGGGTAGATGGGCGGTCAAGGATGGGGATGACCTCATTTTGGTCATACAGGTTTATCACACTCTGAGAGTTGTCTGAAGCACCAGGAGGCGCCGATGGAGACTGCGTGGTTGGGAGATGCGTGGCTGCGGGGCTAAGGGTTTCCAATATGGAGGCAATGAAGGACAGGACCCCGGAAGCGGAAGTTTGGGGAAGCAGGCGAGCGTTCCAGACCGGACTTTGTGATGGGCCAGGCCCCATGGTAGACCGCCAGGGATGGGACCCCCGCAGGTCGAGGATCCACGGGCGTTGTCCTCGCTGCATTCCATCTTGTGGAGTGCCTCCTGGCGGCGATCCGGTGCGGACACTCACAATGCCCTTCAAGGCCCCGGGGTGGGGCGGCCCAGCAGACGTGCAGCGCCCGAATGACTTCGCCAGGCGTTTTCCGGCCAATTCTCACGAGCGTTCTGCCCAAACCAGGATTGGTTTGGGCAGAACGCTCGTGAGAATTGGCCGGCGTAGGTAGCCCTGCGGACAGCCCTGCTCTCCATGGCCCAGGGCCCTTTATCGCTCAGGGCCCTTTCTCGCCCAGGGCTTGTTGCTGCCGCCCAGAAATGGCACGGAAAAGAAGCGGCCCAACTGGGCACGCCGGCGCAGTGGAGTGTTCCCGGCTCAGAGTTGAAGGACGGGTGGTGGACTGGTGTGCGCCTCCGTCTTTCAGGTAGATGGGGCGGCAAATGATGGGGATGACCTCATTTTGGTGAACAGGTATCTCACTCTGAGGGTTGTCCGAAGCACCAGGGGACGCCGATGCAGACTGCGTGGTGGGAGATGCGTGGCTGCGGGACTAAGGGTTTCCAATATGGAGGCCATGAGGGACAGGACCCCGGAAGCAGAAGGTTGGGGAGGCAGGTGAGCATTCCAAACCGGACTTCGTGATGGGCCTGGCCCTATGGTAGAGCGCCAGGGATGGGACCCCCGCAGGTCGAGGATCCACGGGCGTTGTCCTCGCTGCATTCCATCTTGTGGATTGCCTCCTGGCGGTGATCGGTTGCGGACACTCACAATGCCCTTCAAGGCTCCGGGGGGGTCGGCCCAGCAGACGTGCAGCGCCCGAATGATTCGCCGGGCGTTTTCCGGCCAATTCTCACGAGCGTTCTGCCCAAACCAGGATTGGTTTGGGCAGAACGCTCGTGAGAATTGGCCGGCGTAGGGCAGCCCTGCGGACAGCCCTGCTCTCCATGGCCCAGGGCCCTTTCTCGCCCAGGGCTTGTTGCTGCCGCCCCGAAATGGCACGGAAAAGAAGCGGCCCACCTGGGCACGCCGGCGCAGTGGAGCGTTCCCGGAGCAGAGTTGAAGGACGGGTGGTGGCCTGGTGTGCGCCTCCATCTTTCGGGTAGATCGGGCGGTCAAGAATGGGGATGACCTCATTTTGGTCATACAGGTTTATCACACTCTGAGCGTTGTCTGAAGCACCAGGAGGCGCCGATGGAGACTGCGTGGTTGGGAGATGCGTGGCTGCGGGACTAAGGGTTTCCAATATGGAGGCCATGAGGGACAGGACCCCGGAAGCGGAAGGTTGGGGAAGCAGGCGAGCGTTCCAGACCGGACTTTGTGATGGGCCAGGCCCCATGGTAGACCGCCAGGGATGGGACCCCCGCAGGTCGAGGATCCACGGGCGTTGTCCTCGCTGCATTCCATCTTGTGGCGTGCCTCCTGGCGGCGATCCGGTGCGGACACTCACAATGCGCTTCAAGGCCCCGGGTTGGGGCGGCCCAGCAGACGTGCAGCGCCCGAATGACTTCGCCAGGCGTTTTCCGGCCAATTCTCACGAGCGTTCTGCCCAAACCAATCCTGGGACTAAGGGTTTCCAATATGGAGGCCATGAGGGACAGGACCCCGGAGCGGAAGGTTGGGGAAGCAGGCGAGCGTTCCAGACCGGACTTTGTGATGGGCCAGGCCCCATGGTAGACCGCCAGGGATGGGACCCCCGCAGGTCGAGGATCCACGGGCGTTGTCCTCGCTGCATTCCATCTTGTGGAGTGCCTCCTGGTTTGGGCAGAACGCTCGTGAGAATTGGCCGGCGTAGGTAGCCCTGCGGACAGCCCTGCTCTCCATGGCCCAGGGCCCTGCGTTCCAAACAGGCAGGCGAGCGTTCCAAACCGGACTTCGTGATGGGCCTGGCCCTATGGTAGAGCGCCAGGGATGGGACCCCCGCAGGTCGAGGATCCACGGGCGTTGTCCTCGCTGCATTCCATCTTGTGGAGTGCCTCCTGGCGGCGATCCGGTGCGGACGCTCACAATGCCCTTCAAGGCCCCGGGGGGGGCGGCCCAGCAGACGTGCAGCGCCCGAATGACTTCGCCAGGCGTTTTCCGGCCAATTCTCACGAGCGTTCTGCCCAAACTTGGGCAGAACGCTCGTGAGAATTGGCCGGCGTAGGTAGCCCTGCGGACAGCCCTGCTCTCCATGGCCCAGGGCCCTTTATCGCTCAGGGCCCTTTCTCGCCCAGGGCTTGTTGCTGCCGCCCAGAAATGGCACGGAAAAGAAGCGGCCCAACTGGGCACGCCGGCGCAGTGGAGTGTTCCCGGCTCAGAGTTGAAGGACGGGTGGTGGACTGGTGTGCGCCTCCGTCTTTCAGGTAGATGGGGCGGCAAATGATGGGGATGACCTCATTTTGGTGAACAGGTATCTCACTCTGAGGGTTGTCCGAAGCACCAGGGGACGCCGATGCAGACTGCGTGGTGGGAGATGCGTGGCTGCGGGACTAAGGGTTTCCAATATGGAGGCCATGAGGGACAGGACCCCGGAAGCAGAAGGTTGGGGAGGCAGGTGAGCGTTCCAAACCGGACTTCGTGATGGGCCTGGCCCTATGGTAGAGCGCCAGGGATGGGACCCCCGCAGGTCGAGGATCCACGGGCGTTGTCCTCGCTGCATTCCATCTTGTGGATTGCCTCCTGGCGGTGATCGGTTGCGGACACTCACAATGCCCTTCAAGGCTCCGGGGGGGTCGGCCCAGCAGACGTGCAGCGCCCGAATGATTCGCCGGGCGTTTTCCGGCCAATTCTCACGAGCGTTCTGCCCAAACCAGGATTGGTTTGGGCAGAACGCTCGTGAGAATTGGCCGGCGTAGGGCAGCCCTGCGGACAGCCCTGCTCTCCATGGCCCAGGGCCCTTTATCGCCCAGGGCTTGTTGCTGCCGCCCCGAAATGGCACGGAAAAGAAGCGGCCCACATGGGCACGCCGGCGCAGTGGAGCGTTCCCGGAGCAGAGTTGAAGGACGGGTGGTGGCCTGGTGTGCGCCTCCATCTTTCGGGTAGATCGGGCGGTCAAGAATGGGGATGACCTCATTTTGGTCATACAGGTTTATCACACTCTGAGCGTTGTCTGAAGCACCAGGAGGCGCCGATGGAGACTGCGTGGTTGGGAGATGCGTGGCTGCGGGACTAAGGGTTTCCAATATGGAGGCCATGAGGGACAGGACCCCGGAAGCGGAAGGTTGGGGAAGCAGGCGAGCGTTCCAGACCGGACTTTGTGATGGGCCAGGCCCCATGGTAGACCGCCAGGGATGGGACCCCCGCAGGTCGAGGATCCACGGGCGTTGTCCTCGCTGCATTCCATCTTGTGGCGTGCCTCCTGGCGGCGATCCGGTGCGGACACTCACAATGCCCTTCAAGGCCCCGGGTTGGGGCGGCCCAGCAGACGTGCAGCGCCCGAATGACTTCGCCAGGCGTTTTCCGGCCAATTCTCACGAGCGTTCTGCCCAAACCAATCCTGGGACTAAGGGTTTCCAATATGGAGGCCATGAGGGACAGGACCCCGGAGCGGAAGGTTGGGGAAGCAGGCGAGCGTTCCAGACCGGACTTTGTGATGGGCCAGGCCCCATGGTAGACCGCCAGGGATGGGACCCCCGCAGGTCGAGGATCCACGGGCGCTGTCCTCGCTGCATTCCATCTTGTGGAGTGCCTCCTGGTTTGGGCAGAACGCTCGTGAGAATTGGCCGGCGTAGGTAGCCCTGCGGACAGCCCTGCTCTCCATGGCCCAGGGCCCTGCGTTCCAAACAGGCAGGCGAGCGTTCCAAACCGGACTTCGTGATGGGCCTGGCCCTATGGTAGAGAGCCAGGGATGGGACCCCCGCAGGTCGAGGATCCACGGGCGTTGTCCTCGCTGCATTCCATCTTGTGGAGTGCCTCCTGGCGGCGATCCGGTGCGGACGCTCACAATGCCCTTCAAGGCCCCGGGGGGGGCGGCCCAGCAGACGTGCAGCGCCCGAATGACTTCGCCAGGCGTTTTCCGGCCAATTCTCACGAGCGTTCTGCCCAAACTTGGGCAGAACGCTCGTGAGAATTGGCCGGCGTAGGTAGCCCTGCGGACAGCCCTGCTCTCCATGGCCCAGGGCCCTTTCTCGCCCAGGGCTTGTTGCTGCCGCCCCGAAATGGCACGGAAAAGAAGCGGCCCACCTGGGCACGCCGGCGCAGTGGAGCGTTCCCGGAGCAGAGTTGAAGGACGGGTGGTGGCCTGGTGTGCGCCTCCGTCTTTCGGGTAGATCGGGCGGTCAAGGATGGGGATGACCTCATTTTGGTCATACAGGTTTATCACACTCTGAGCGTTGTCTGAAGCACCAGGAGGCGCCGATGGAGACTGCGTGGTTGGGAGATGCGTGGCTGCGGGACTAAGGGTTTCCAATATGGAGGCCATGAGGGACAGGACCCCGGAAGCGGAAGGTTGGGGAAGCAGGCGAGCGTTCCAGACCGGACTTTGTGATGGGCCAGGCCCCATGGTAGACCGCCAGGAATGGGACCCCCGCAGGTCGAGGATCCACGGGCGTTGTCCTCGCTGCATTCCATCTGGTGGAGTGCCTCCTGGCGGCGATCCGGTGCGGACACACACAATGCCCTTCAAGGCCCCGGGGTGGGGCGGCCCAGCAGACGTGCAGCGCCCGAATGACTTCGCCAGGCGTTTTCCGGCCAATTCTCAGGAGCGTTCTGCCCAAACCAGGATTGGTTTAGGCAGAACGCTCCTGAGAATTGGCCGGCGTAGGTCAGCCCTGCGGACAGCCCTGCTCTCCATGGCCCATGGCCCTTTATCGCCCAGGGCCCTTTCTGGCCCAGGGCTTGTTGCTGCCGCCCAGAAATGGCACGGAAAAGAAGCGGCCCAACTGGGCATGCCGGCGCAGTGGAGTGTTCCCGGCTCAGAGTTGAAGGACGGGTGGTGGACTGGTGTGCGCCTCCGTCTTTCAGGTAGATGGGGCGGCAAAGGATGGGGATGACCTCATTTTGGTGAACAGGTTTATCTCACTCTGAGGGTTGTCCGAAGCACCAGGGGACGCCGATGCAGACTGCGTGGTTGGGAGATGCGTGGCTGCGGGACTAAGGGTTTCCAATATGGAGGCCATGAGGGACAGGACCCCGGAAGCAGAAGGTTGGGGAGGCAGGTGAGCGTTCCAAACCGGACTTCGTGATGGGCCTGGCCCTATGGTAGAGCGCCAGGGATGGGACCCCCGCAGGTCGAGGATCCACGGGCGTTGTCCTCGCTGCATTCCATCTTGTGGATTGCCTCCTGGCGGTGATCGGTTGCGGACACTCACAATGCCCTTCAAGGCCCCGGGGGGGTCGGCCCAGCAGACGTGCAGCGCCCCAATGACTTCGCCGGGCGTTTTCCGGCCAATTCTCACGAGCGTTCTGCCCAAACCAGGATTGGTTTGGGCAGAACGCTCGTGAGAATTGGCCGGCGTAGGGCAGCCCTGCGGACAGCCCTGCTCTCCATGGCCCAGGGCCCTTTCTCGCCCAGGGCTTGTTGCTGCCGCCCCGAAATGGCACGGAAAAGAAGCGGCCCACCTGGGCACGCCGGCGCAGTGGAGCGTTCCCGGAGCAGAGTTGAAGGACGGGTGGTGGCCTGGTGTGGGCCTCCGTCTTTCGGGTAGATGGGCGGTCAAGGATGGGGATGACCTCATTTTGGTCATACAGGTTTATCACACTCTGAGAGTTGTCTGAAGCACCAGGAGGCGCCGATGGAGACTGCGTGGTTGGGAGATGCGTGGCTGCGGGGCTAAGGGTTTCCAATATGGAGGCAATGAAGGACAGGACCCCGGAAGCGGAAGTTTGGGGAAGCAGGCGAGCGTTCCAGACCGGACTTTGTGATGGGCCAGGCCCCATGGTAGACCGCCAGGGATGGGACCCCCGCAGGTCGAGGATCCACGGGCGTTGTCCTCGCTGCATTCCATCTTGTGGAGTGCCTCCTGGCGGCGATCCGGTGCGGACACTCACAATGCCCTTCAAGGCCCCGGGGTGGGGCGGCCCAGCAGACGTGCAGCGCCCGAATGACTTCGCCAGGCGTTTTCCGGCAATTCTCACGAGCGTTCTGCCCAAACCAGGATTGGTTTGGGCAGAACGCTCGTGAGAATTGGCCGGCGTAGGTAGCCCTGCGGACAGCCCTGCTCTCCATGGCCCAGGGCCCTTTATCGCTCAGGGCCCTTTCTCGCCCAGGGCTTGTTGCTGCCGCCCAGAAATGGCACGGAAAAGAAGCGGCCCAACTGGGCACGCCGGCGCAGTGGAGTGTTCCCGGCTCAGAGTTGAAGGACGGGTGGTGGACTGGTGTGCGCCTCCGTCTTTCAGGTAGATGGGGCGGCAAATGATGGGGATGACCTCATTTTGGTGAACAGGTATCTCACTCTGAGGGTTGTCCGAAGCACCAGGGGACGCCGATGCAGACTGCGTGGTGGGAGATGCGTGGCTGCGGGACTAAGGGTTTCCAATATGGAGGCCATGAGGGACAGGACCCCGGAAGCAGAAGGTTGGGGAGGCAGGTGAGCGTTCCAAACCGGACTTCGTGATGGGCCTGGCCCTATGGTAGAGCGCCAGGGATGGGACCCCCGCAGGTCGAGGATCCACGGGCGTTGTCCTCGCTGCATTCCATCTTGTGGATTGCCTCCTGGCGGTGATCGGTTGCGGACACTCACAATGCCCTTCAAGGCTCCGGGGGGGTCGGCCCAGCAGACGTGCAGCGCCCGAATGATTCGCCGGGCGTTTTCCGGCCAATTCTCACGAGCGTTCTGCCCAAACCAGGATTGGTTTGGGCAGAACGCTCGTGAGAATTGGCCGGCGTAGGGCAGCCCTGCGGACAGCCCTGCTCTCCATGGCCCAGGGCCCTTTCTCGCCCAGGGCTTGTTGCTGCCGCCCCGAAATGGCACGGAAAAGAAGCGGCCCACCTGGGCACGCCGGCGCAGTGGAGCGTTCCCGGAGCAGAGTTGAAGGACGGGTGGTGGCCTGGTGTGCGCCTCCATCTTTCGGGTAGATCGGGCGGTCAAGAATGGGGATGACCTCATTTTGGTCATACAGGTTTATCACACTCTGAGCGTTGTCTGAAGCACCAGGAGGCGCCGATGGAGACTGCGTGGTTGGGAGATGCGTGGCTGCGGGACTAAGGGTTTCCAATATGGAGGCCATGAGGGACAGGACCCCGGAAGCGGAAGGTTGGGGAAGCAGGCGAGCGTTCCAGACCGGACTTTGTGATGGGCCAGGCCCCATGGTAGACCGCCAGGGATGGGACCCCCGCAGGTCGAGGATCCACGGGCGTTGTCCTCGCTGCATTCCATCTTGTGGCGTGCCTCCTGGCGGCGATCCGGTGCGGACACTCACAATGCCCTTCAAGGCCCCGGGTTGGGGCGGCCCAGCAGACGTGCAGCGCCCGAATGACTTCGCCAGGCGTTTTCCGGCCAATTCTCACGAGCGTTCTGCCCAAACCAATCCTGGGACTAAGGGTTTCCAATATGGAGGCCATGAGGGACAGGACCCCGGAGCGGAAGGTTGGGGAAGCAGGCGAGCGTTCCAGACCGGACTTTGTGATGGGCCAGGCCCCATGGTAGACCGCCAGGGATGGGACCCCCGCAGGTCGAGGATCCACGGGCGTTGTCCTCGCTGCATTCCATCTTGTGGAGTGCCTCCTGGTTTGGGCAGAACGCTCGTGAGAATTGGCCGGCGTAGGTAGCCCTGCGGACAGCCCTGCTCTCCATGGCCCAGGGCCCTGCGTTCCAAACAGGCAGGCGAGCGTTCCAAACCGGACTTCGTGATGGGCCTGGCCCTATGGTAGAGCGCCAGGGATGGGACCCCCGCAGGTCGAGGATCCACGGGCGTTGTCCTCGCTGCATTCCATCTTGTGGAGTGCCTCCTGGCGGCGATCCGGTGCGGACGCTCACAATGCCCTTCAAGGCCCCGGGGGGGGCGGCCCAGCAGACGTGCAGCGCCCGAATGACTTCGCCAGGCGTTTTCCGGCCAATTCTCACGAGCGTTCTGCCCAAACTTGGGCAGAACGCTCGTGAGAATTGGCCGGCGTAGGTAGCCCTGCGGACAGCCCTGCTCTCCATGGCCCAGGGCCCTTTATCGCTCAGGGCCCTTTCTCGCCCAGGGCTTGTTGCTGCCGCCCAGAAATGGCACGGAAAAGAAGCGGCCCAACTGGGCACGCCGGCGCAGTGGAGTGTTCCCGGCTCAGAGTTGAAGGACGGGTGGTGGACTGGTGTGCGCCTCCGTCTTTCAGGTAGATGGGGCGGCAAATGATGGGGATGACCTCATTTTGGTGAACAGGTATCTCACTCTGAGGGTTGTCCGAAGCACCAGGGGACGCCGATGCAGACTGCGTGGTGGGAGATGCGTGGCTGCGGGACTAAGGGTTTCCAATATGGAGGCCATGAGGGACAGGACCCCGGAAGCAGAAGGTTGGGGAGGCAGGTGAGCGTTCCAAACCGGACTTCGTGATGGGCCTGGCCCTATGGTAGAGCGCCAGGGATGGGACCCCCGCAGGTCGAGGATCCACGGGCGTTGTCCTCGCTGCATTCCATCTTGTGGATTGCCTCCTGGCGGTGATCGGTTGCGGACACTCACAATGCCCTTCAAGGCTCCGGGGGGGTCGGCCCAGCAGACGTGCAGCGCCCGAATGATTCGCCGGGCGTTTTCCGGCCAATTCTCACGAGCGTTCTGCCCAAACCAGGATTGGTTTGGGCAGAACGCTCGTGAGAATTGGCCGGCGTAGGGCAGCCCTGCGGACAGCCCTGCTCTCCATGGCCCAGGGCCCTTTCTCGCCCAGGGCTTGTTGCTGCCGCCCCGAAATGGCACGGAAAAGAAGCGGCCCACCTGGGCACGCCGGCGCAGTGGAGCGTTCCCGGAGCAGAGTTGAAGGACGGGTGGTGGCCTGGTGTGCGCCTCCATCTTTCGGGTAGATCGGGCGGTCAAGAATGGGGATGACCTCATTTTGGTCATACAGGTTTATCACACTCTGAGCGTTGTCTGAAGCACCAGGAGGCGCCGATGGAGACTGCGTGGTTGGGAGATGCGTGGCTGCGGGACTAAGGGTTTCCAATATGGAGGCCATGAGGGACAGGACCCCGGAAGCGGAAGGTTGGGGAAGCAGGCGAGCGTTCCAGACCGGACTTTGTGATGGGCCAGGCCCCATGGTAGACCGCCAGGGATGGGACCCCCGCAGGTCGAGGATCCACGGGCGTTGTCCTCGCTGCATTCCATCTTGTGGCGTGCCTCCTGGCGGCGATCCGGTGCGGACACTCACAATGCCCTTCAAGGCCCCGGGTTGGGGCGGCCCAGCAGACGTGCAGCGCCCGAATGACTTCGCCAGGCGTTTTCCGGCCAATTCTCACGAGCGTTCTGCCCAAACCAATCCTGGGACTAAGGGTTTCCAATATGGAGGCCATGAGGGACAGGACCCCGGAGCGGAAGGTTGGGGAAGCAGGCGAGCGTTCCAGACCGGACTTTGTGATGGGCCAGGCCCCATGGTAGACCGCCAGGGATGGGACCCCCGCAGGTCGAGGATCCACGGGCGTTGTCCTCGCTGCATTCCATCTTGTGGAGTGCCTCCTGGTTTGGGCAGAACGCTCGTGAGAATTGGCCGGCGTAGGTAGCCCTGCGGACAGCCCTGCTCTCCATGGCCCAGGGCCCTGCGTTCCAAACAGGCAGGCGAGCGTTCCAAACCGGACTTCGTGATGGGCCTGGCCCTATGGTAGAGCGCCAGGGATGGGACCCCCGCAGGTCGAGGATCCACGGGCGTTGTCCTCGCTGCATTCCATCTTGTGGATTGCCTCCTGGCGGTGATCGGTTGCGGACACTCACAATGCCCTTCAAGGCCCCGGGGGGGTCGGCCCAGCAGACGTGCAGCGCCCGAATGACTTCGCCGGGCGTTTTCCGGCCAATTCTCACGAGCGTTCTGCCCAAACCAGGATTGGTTTGGGAAGAACGCTCGTGAGAATTGGCCGGCGTAGGGCAGCCCTGCGGACAGCCCTGCTCTCCATGGCCCAGGGCCCTTTCTCGCCCAGGGCTTGTTGCTGCCGCCCCGAAATGGCACGGAAAAGAAGCGGCCCACCTGGGCACGCCAGCGCAGTGGAGCGTTCCCGGAGCAGAGTTGAAGGACGGGTGGTGGCCTGGTGTGCGCCTCCGTCTTTCGGGTAGATCGGGCGGTCAAGGATGGGGATGACCTCATTTTGGTCATACAGGTTTATCACACTCTGAGCGTTGTCTGAAGCACCAGGAGGCGCCGATGGAGACTGCGTGGTTGGGAGATGCGTGGCTGCGGGACTAAGGGTTTCCAATATGGAGGCCATGAGGGACAGGACCCCGGAGCGGAAGGTTGGGGAAGCAGGCGAGCGTTCCAGACCGGACTTTGTGATGGGCCAGGCCCCATGGTAGACCGCCAGGGATGGGACCCCCGCAGGTCGAGGATCCACGGGCGTTGTCCTCGCTGCATTCCATCTTGTGGAGTGCCTCCTGGCGGCGATCCGGTGCGGACGCTCAAAATGCCCTTCAAGGCCCCGGGGGGGGCGGCCCAGCAGACGTGCAGCGCCCGAATGACTTCGCCAGGCGTTTTCCGGCCAATTCTCATGAGCGTTCTGCCCAAACCAGGATTGGTTTGGGCAGAACGCTCGTGAGAATTGGCCGGCGTAGGTCAGCCCTGCGGACAGCCCTGCTCTCCATGGCCCAGGGCCCTTTATCGCCCAGGGCCCTTTCTCGCCCAGGGCTTGTTGCTGCCGCCCAGAAATGGCACGGAAAAGAAGCGACCGAACTGGGCACGCCGGCGCAGTGGAGTGTACCCGGCTCAGAGTTGAAGGACGGGTGGTGGACTGGTGTGCGCCTCCGTCTTTCAGGTAGATGGGGCGGCAAAGGATGGGGATGACCTCATTTTGGTGAACAGGTTTATCTCACTCTGAGGGTTGTCCGAAGCACCAGGGGACGCCGATGCAGACTGCGTGGTTGGGAGATGCGTGGCTGCGGGACTAAGGGTTTCCAATATGGAGGCCATGAGGGACAGGACCCCGGAAGCAGAAGGTTGGGGAGGCAGGTGAGCGTTCCAAACCGGACTTCGTGATGGGCCTGGCCCTATGGTAGAGCGCCAGGGATGGGACCCCCGCAGGTCGAGGATCCACGGGCGTTGTCCTCGCTGCATTCCATCTTGTGGATTGCCTCCTGGCGGTGATCGGTTGCGGACACTCACAATGCCCTTCAAGGCCCCGGGGGGGTTGGCCCAGCAGACGTGCAGCGCCCGAATGACTTCGCCGGGCGTTTTCTGGCCAATTCTCACGAGCGTTCTGCCCAAACCAGGATTGGTTTGGGCAGAACGCTCGTGAGAATTGGCCGGCGTAGGGCAGCCCTGCGGACAGCCCTGCTCTCCATGGCCCAGGGCCCTTTCTCGCCCAGGGCTTGTTGCTGCCGCCCCGAAATGGCACGGAAAAGAAGCGGCCCACCTGGGCACGCCGGCGCAGTGGAGCGTTCCCGGAGCAGAGTTGAAGGACGGGTGGTGGCCTGTTGTGCGCCTCCGTCTTTCGGGTAGATCGGGCGGTCAAGGATGGGGATGACCTCATTTTGGTCATACAGGTTTATCACACTCTGAGCGTTGTCTGAAGCACCAGGAGGCGCCGATGGAGACTGCGTGGTTGGGAGATGCGTGGCTGCGGGACTAAGGGTTTCCAATATGGAGGCCATGAGGGACAGGACCCCGGAAGCGGAAGGTTGGGGAAGCAGGCGAGCGTTCCAGACCGGACTTTGTGATGGGCCAGGCCCCATGGTAGACCGCCAGGGATGGGACCCCCGCAGGTCGAGGATCCACGGGCGTTGTCCTCGCTGCATTCCATCTTGTGGAGTGCCTCCTGGCGGCGATCCGGTGCGGACACTCACAATGCCCTTCAAGGCCCCGGGGTGGGGCGGCCCAGCAGACGTGCAGCGCCCGAATGACTTCGCCAGGCGTTTTCCGGCCAATTCTCACGAGCGTTCTGCCCAAACCAGGATTGGTTTGGGCAGAACGCTCGTGAGAATTGGCCGGCGTAGGTCAGCCCTGCGGACAGCCCTGCTCTCCATGGCCCAGGGCCCTTTATCGCCCAGGGCCCTTTCTCGCCCAGGGCTTGTTGCTGCCGCCCAGAAATGGCACGGAAAAGAAGCGGCCCAACTGGGCACGCCGGCGCAGTGGAGTGTTCCCGGCTCAGAGTTGAAGGACGGGTGGTGGACTGGTGTGCGCCTCCGTCTTTCAGGTAGATGGGGCGGCAAAGGATGGGGATGACCTCATTTTGGTGAACAGGTTTATCTCACTCTGAGGGTTGTCCGAAGCACCAGGGGACGCCGATGCAGACTGCGTGGTTGGGAGATGCGTGGCTGCGGGACTAAGGGTTTCCAATATGGAGGCCATGAGGGACAGGACCCCGGAAGCAGAAGGTTGGGGAGGCAGGTGAGCGTTCCAAACCGGACTTCGTGATGGGCCTGGCCCTATGGTAGAGCGCCAGGGATGGGACCCCCGCAGGTCGAGGATCCACGGGCGTTGTCCTCGCTGCATTCCATCTTGTGGATTGCCTCCTGGCGGTGATCGGTTGCGGACACTCACAATGCCCTTCAAGGCCCCGGGGGGGTCGGCCCAGCAGACGTGCAGCGCCCGAATGACTTCGCCGGGCGTTTTCCGGCCAATTCTCACGAGCGTTCTGCCCAAACCAGGATTGGTTTGGGCAGAACGCTCGTGAGAATTGGCCGGCGTAGGGCAGCCCTGCGGACAGCCCTGCTCTCCATGGCCCAGGGCCCTTTCTCGCCCAGGGCTTGTTGCTGCCGCCCCGAAATGGCACGGAAAAGAAGCGGCCCACCTGGGCACGCCGGCGCAGTGGAGCGTTCCCGGAGCAGAGTTGAAGGACGGGTGGTGGCCTGGTGTGCGCCTCCGTCTTTCGGGTAGATCGGGCGGTCAAGGATGGGGATGACCTCATTTTGGTCATACAGGTTTATCACACTCTGAGCGTTGTCTGAAGCACCAGGA
Organism: Mustela nivalis; assembly: GCF_964662115.1. NCBI lineage: Eukaryota > Metazoa > Chordata > Mammalia > Carnivora > Mustelidae > Mustela > Mustela nivalis. Next base: position 82,752 of record NW_028135737.1, on the reverse strand, counting down.
GGCGCCGATGGAGACTGCGTGGTTGGGAGATGCGTGGCTGCGGGACTAAGGGTTTCCAATATGGAGGCCATGAGGGACAGGACCCCGGAAGCGGAAGGTTGGGGAAGCAGGCGAGCGTTCCAGACCGGACTTTGTGATGGGCCAGGCCCCATGGTAGACCGCCAGGGATGGGACCCCCGCAGGTCGAGGATCCACGGGCGTTGTCCTCGCTGCATTCCATCTTGTGGAGTGCCTCCTGGCGGCGATCCGGTGCGGACACTCACAATGCCCTTCAAGGCCCCGGGGTGGGGCGGCCCAGCAGACGTGCAGCGCCCGAATGACTTCGCCAGGCGTTTTCCGGCCAATTCTCACGAGCGTTCTGCCCAAACCAGGATTGGTTTGGGCAGAACGCTCGTGAGAATTGGCCGGCGTAGGTCAGCCCTGCGGACAGCCCTGCTCTCCATGGCCCAGGGCCCTTTATCGCCCAGGGCCCTTTCTCGCCCAGGGCTTGTTGCTGCCACCCAGAAATGTCACGGAAAAGAAGCGGCCCAACTGGGCACGCCGGCGCAGTGGAGTGTTCCCGGCTCAGAGTTGAAGGACGGGTGGTGGACTGGTGTGCGCCTCCGTCTTTCAGGTAGATGGGGCGGCAAAGGATGGGGATGACCTCATTTTGGTGAACAGGTTTATCTCACTCTGAGGGTTGTCCGAAGCACCAGGGGACGCCGATGCAGACTGCGTGGTTGGGAGATGCGTGGCTGCGGGACTAAGGGTTTCCAATATGGAGGCCATGAGGGACAGGACCCCGGAAGCAGAAGGTTGGGGAGGCAGGTGAGCGTTCCAATCCGGACTTCGTGATGGGCCTGGCCCTATGGTAGAGCGCCAGGGATGGGACCCCCGCAGGTCGAGGATCCACGGGCGTTGTCCTCGCTGCATTCCATCTTGTGGAGTGCCTCCTGGCGGCGATCCGGTGCGGACACTCACAATGCCCTTCAAGGCCCCGGGGTGGGGCGGCCCAGCAGACGTGCAGCGCCCGAATGACTTCGCCAGGCGTTTTCCGGCCAATTCTCACGAGCGTTTTGCCCAAACCAATCCTGGGACTAAGGGTTTCCAATATGGAGGCCATGAGGGACAGGACCCCGGAGCGGAAGGTTGGGGAAGCAGGCGAGCGTTCCAGACCGGACTTTGTGATGGGCCAGGCCCCATGGTAGACCGCCAGGGATGGGACCCCCGCAGGTCGAGGATCCACGGGCGTTGTCCTCGCTGCATTCCATCTTGTGGAGTGCCTCCTGGTTTGGGCAGAACGCTCGTGAGAATTGGCCGGCGTAGGTAGCCCTGCGGACAGCCCTGCTCTCCATGGCCCAGGGCCCTGCGTTCCAAACAGGCAGGCGAGCGTTCCAAACCGGACTTCGTGATGGGCCTGGCCCTATGGTAGAGCGCCAGGGATGGGACCCCCGCAGGTCGAGGATCCACGGGCGTTGTCCTCGCTGCATTCCATCTTGTGGAGTGCCTCCTGGCGGCGATCCGGTGCGGACGCTCACAATGCCCTTCAAGGCCCCGGGGGGGGCGGCCCAGCAGACGTGCAGCGCCCGAATGACTTCGCCAGGCGTTTTCCGGCCAATTCTCACGAGCGTTCTGCCCAAACCAGGATTGGTTTGGGCAGAACGCTCGTGAGAATTGGCCGGCGTAGGTAGCCCTGCGGACAGCCCTGCTCTCCATGGCCCAGGGCCCTTTATCGCTCAGGGCCCTTTCTCGCCCAGGGCTTGTTGCTGCCGCCCAGAAATGGCACGGAAAAGAAGCGGCCCAACTGGGCACGCCGGCGCAGTGGAGTGTTCCCGGCTCAGAGTTGAAGGACGGGTGGTGGACTGGTGTGCGCCTCCGTCTTTCAGGTAGATGGGGCGGCAAATGATGGGGATGACCTCATTTTGGTGAACAGGTATCTCACTCTGAGGGTTGTCCGAAGCACCAGGGGACGCCGATGCAGACTGCGTGGTTGGGAGATGCGTGGCTGCGGGACTAAGGGTTTCCAATATGGAGGCCATGAGGGACAGGACCCCGGAAGCAGAAGGTTGGGGAGGCAGGTGAGCGTTCCAAACCGGACTTCGTGATGGGCCTGGCCCTATGGTAGAGCGCCAGGGATGGGACCCCCGCAGGTCGAGGATCCACGGGCGTTGTCCTCGCTGCATTCCATCTTGTGGATTGCCTCCTGGCGGTGATCGGTTGCGGACACTCACAATGCCCTTCAAGGCTCCGGGGGGGTCGGCCCAGCAGACGTGCAGCGCCCGAATGATTCGCCGGGCGTTTTCCGGCCAATTCTCACGAGCGTTCTGCCCAAACCAGGATTGGTTTGGGCAGAACGCTCGTGAGAATTGGCCGGCGTAGGGCAGCCCTGCGGACAGCCCTGCTCTCCATGGCCCAGGGCCCTTTCTCGCCCAGGGCTTGTTGCTGCCGCCCCGAAATGGCACGGAAAAGAAGCGGCCCACCTGGGCACGCCGGCGCAGTGGAGCGTTCCCGGAGCAGAGTTGAAGGACGGGTGGTGGCCTGGTGTGCGCCTCCATCTTTCGGGTAGATCGGGCGGTGAAGAATGGGGATGACCTCATTTTGGTCATACAGGTTTATCACACTCTGAGCGTTGTCTGAAGCACCAGGAGGCGCCGATGGAGACTGCGTGGTTGGGAGATGCGTGGCTGCGGGACTAAGGGTTTCCAATATGGAGGCCATGAGGGACAGGACCCCGGAAGCGGAAGGTTGGGGAAGCAGGCGAGCGTTCCAGACCGGACTTTGTGATGGGCCAGGCCCCATGGTAGACCGCCAGGGATGGGACCCCCGCAGGTCGAGGATCCACGGGCGTTGTCCTCGCTGCATTCCATCTTGTGGCGTGCCTCCTGGCGGCGATCCGGTGCGGACACTCACAATGCCCTTCAAGGCCCCGGGTTGGGGCGGCCCAGCAGACGTGCAGCGCCCGAATGACTTCGCCAGGCGTTTTCCGGCCAATTCTCACGAGCGTTCTGCCCAAACCAATCCTGGGACTAAGGGTTTCCAATATGGAGGCCATGAGGGACAGGACCCCGGAGCGGAAGGTTGGGGAAGCAGGCGAGCGTTCCAGACCGGACTTTGTGATGGGCCAGGCCCCATGGTAGACCGCCAGGGATGGGACCCCCGCAGGTCGAGGATCCACGGGCGTTGTCCTCGCTGCATTCCATCTTGTGGAGTGCCTCCTGGTTTGGGCAGAACGCTCGTGAGAATTGGCCGGCGTAGGTAGCCCTGCGGACAGCCCTGCTCTCCATGGCCCAGGGCCCTGCGTTCCAAACAGGCAGGCGAGCGTTCCAAACCGGACTTCGTGATGGGCCTGGCCCTATGGTAGAGCGCCAGGGATGGGACCCCCGCAGGTCGAGGATCCACGGGCGTTGTCCTCGCTGCATTCCATCTTGTGGAGTGCCTCCTGGCGGCGATCCGGTGAGGACGCTCATAATGCCCTTCAAGGCCGCGGGGGGGGCGGCCCAGCAGACGTGCAGCGCCCGAATGACTTCGCCAGGCGTTTTCCGGCCAATTCTCACGAGCGTTCTGCCCAAACCAGGATTGGTTTGGGCAGAACGCTCGTGAGAATTGGCCGGCGTAGGTCAGCCCTGCGGACAGCCCTGCTCTCCATGGCCCAGGGCCCTTTATCGCCCAGGGCCCTTTCTCGCCCAGGGCTTGTTGCTGCCGCCCAGAAATGGCACGGAAAAGAAGCGGCCGAACTGGGCACGCCGGCACAGTGGAGTGTACCCGGCTCAGAGTTGAAGGACGGGTGGTGGACTGGTGTGCGCCTCCGTCTTTCAGGTAGATGGGGCGGCAAATATGGGGATGACCTCATTTTGGTGAACAGGTTTATCTCACTCTGAGGGTTGTCCGAAGCACCAGGGGACGCCGATGCAGACTGCGTGGTTGGGTGATGCGTGGCTGCGGGACTAAGGGTTTCCAATATGGAGGCCATGAGGGACAGGACCCCGGAAGCAGAAGGTTGGGGAGGCAGGTGAGCGTTCCAAACCGGACTTCGTGATGGGCCTGGCCCTATGGTAGAGCGCCAGGGATGGGACCCCCGCAGGTCGAGGATCCACGGGCGTTGTCCTCGCTGCATTCCATCTTGTGGATTGCCTCCTGGCGGTGATCGGTTGCGGACACTCACAATGCCCTTCAAGGCCCCGGGGGGGTCGGCCCAGCAGACGTGCAGCGCCCGAATGACTTCGCCGGGCGTTTTCCGGCCAATTCTCACGAGCGTTCTGCCCAAACCAGGATTGGTTTGGGAAGAACGCTCGTGAGAATTGGCCGGCGTAGGGCAGCCCTGCGGACAGCCCTGCTCTCCATGGCCCAGGGCCCTTTCTCGCCCAGGGCTTGTTGCTGCCGCCCCGAAATGGCACGGTAAAGAAGCGGCCCACCTGGGCACGCCAGCGCAGTGGAGCGTTCCCGGAGCAGAGTTGAAGGACGGGTGGTGGCCTGGTGTGCGCCTCCGTCTTTCGGGTAGATCGGGCGGTCAAGGATGGGGATGACCTCATTTTGGTCATACAGGTTTATCACACTCTGAGCGTTGTCTGAAGCACCAGGAGGCGCCGATGGAGACTGCGTGGTTGGGAGATGCGTGGCTGCGGGACTAAGGGTTTCCAATATGGAGGCCATGAGGGACAGGACCCCGGAAGCGGAAGGTTTGAGAAGCAGGCGAGCGTTCCAGACCGGACTTTGTGATGGGCCAGGCCCCATGGTAGACCGCCAGGGATGGGACCCCCGCATGTCGAGGATCCACGGGCGTTGTCCTCGCTGCATTCCATCTTGTGGAGTGCCTCCTGGCGGCGATCCGGTGCGGACACTCACAATGCCCTTCAAGGCCCCGGGGTGGGGCGGCCCAGCAGACGTGCAGCGCCCGAATGACTTCGCCAGGCGTTTTCCGGCCAATTCTCACGAGCGTTCTCCCAAACCAGGATTGGTTTGGGCAGAACGCTCGTGAGAATTGGCCGGCGTAGGTCAGCCCTGCGGACAGCCCTGCTCTCCATGGCCCAGGGCCCTTTATCGCCCAGGGCCCTTTCTCGCCCAGGGCTTGTTGCTGCCGCCCAGAAATGGCACGGAAAAGAAGCGGCCCAACTGGGCACGCCGGCGCAGTGGAGTGTTCCCGGCTCAGAGTTGAAGGACGGGTGGTGGACTGGTGTGCGCCTCCGTCTTTCAGGTAGATGGGGCGGCAAAGGATGGGGATGACCTCATTTTGGTGAACAGGTTTATCTCACTCTGAGGGTTGTCCGAAGCACCAGGGGACGCCGATGCAGACTGCGTGGTTGGGAGATGCGTGGCTGCGGGACTAAGGGTTTCCAATATGGAGGCCATGAGGGACAGGACCCCGGAAGCAGAAGGTTGGGGAGGCAGGTGAGCGTTCCAAACCGGACTTCGTGATGGGCCTGGCCCTATGGTAGAGCGCCAGGGATGGGACCCCCGCAGGTCGAGGATCCACGGGCGTTGTCCTCGCTGCATTCCATCTTGTGGATTGCCTCCTGGCGGTGATCGGTTGCGGACACTCACAATGCCCAACAAGGCCCCGGGGGGGTCGGCCCAGCAGACGTGCAGCGCCCGAATGACTTCGCCGGGCGTTTTCCGTCCAATTCTCACGAGCGTTCTGCCCAAACCAGGATTGGTTTGGGCAGAACGCTCGTGAGAATTGGCCGGCGTAGGGCAGCCCTGCGGACAGCCCTGCTCTCCATGGCCCAGGGCCCTTTCTCGCCCAGGGCTTGTTGCTGCCGCCCAGAAATGGCACGGAAAAGAAGCGGCCCAACTGGGCACGCCGGCGCAGTGGAGTGTTCCCGGCTCAGAGTTGAAGGACGGGTGGTGGACTGGTGTGCGCCTCCGTCTTTCAGGTAGATGGGGCGGCAAAGGATGGGGATGACCTCATTTTGGTGAACAGGTTTATCTCACTCTGAGGGTTGTCCGAAGCACCAGGGGACGCCGATGCAGACTGCGTGGTTGGGAGATGCGTGGCTGCGGGACTAAGGGTTTCCAATATGGAGGCCATGAGGGACAGGACCCCGGAAGCAGAAGGTTGGGGAGGCAGGTGAGCGTTCCAAACCGGACTTCGTGATGGGCCTGGCCCTATGGTAGAGCGCCAGGGATGGGACCCCCGCAGGTCGAGGATCCACGGGCGTTGTCCTCGCTGCATTCCATCTTGTGGATTGCCTCCTGGCGGTGATCGGTTGCGGACACTCACAATGCCCTTCAAGGCCCCGGGGGGGTCGGCCCAGCAGACGTGCAGCGCCCGAATGACTTCGCCGGGCGTTTTCCGGCCAATTCTCACGAGCGTTCTGCCCAAACCAGGATTGGTTTGGGCAGAACGCTCGTGAGAATTGGCCGGCGTAGGGCAGCCCTGCGGACAGCCCTGCTCTCCATGGCCCAGGGCCCTTTCTCGCCCAGGGCTTGTTGCTGCCGCCCCGAAATGGCACGGAAAAGAAGCGGCCCACCTGGGCACGCCGGCGCAGTGGAGCGTTCCCGGAGCAGAGTTGAAGGACGGGTGGTGGCCTGTTGTGCGCCTCCGTCTTTCGGGTAGATCGGGCGGTCAAGGATGGGGATGACCTCATTTTGGTCATACAGGTTTATCACACTCTGAGCGTTGTCTGAAGCACCAGGAGGCGCCGATGGAGACTGCGTGGTTGGGAGATGCGTGGCTGCGGGACTAAGGGTTTCCAATATGGAGGCCATGAGGGACAGGACCCCGGAAGCGGAAGGTTGGGGAAGCAGGCGAGCGTTCCAGACCGGACTTTGTGATGGGCCAGGCCCCATGGTAGACCGCCAGGGATGGGACCCCCGCAGGTCGAGGATCCACGGGCGTTGTCCTCGCTGCATTCCATCTTGTGGAGTGCCTCCTGGCGGCGATCCGGTGCGGACACTCACAATGCCCTTCAAGGCCCCGGGGTGGGGCGGCCCAGCAGACGTGCAGCGCCCGAATGACTTCGCCAGGCGTTTTCCGGCCAATTCTCACGAGCGTTCTGCCCAAACCAGGATTGGTTTGGGCAGAACGCTCGTGAGAATTGGCCGGCGTAGGTCAGCCCTGCGGACAGCCCTGCTCTCCATGGCCCAGGGCCCTTTATCGCCCAGGGCCCTTTCTCGCCCAGGGCTTGTTGCTGCCGCCCAGAAATGGCACGGAAAAGAAGCGGCCCAACTGGGCACGCCGGCGCAGTGGAGTGTTCCCGGCTCAGAATTGAAGGACGGGTGGTGGACTGGTGTGCGCCTCCGTCTTTCAGGTAGATGGGGCGGCAAAGGATGGGGATGACCTCATTTTGGTGAACAGGTTTATCTCACTCTGAGGGTTGTCCGAAGCACCAGGGGACGCCGATGCAGACTGCGTGGTTGGGAGATGCGTGGCTGCGGGACTAAGGGTTTCCAATATGGAGGCCATGAGGGACAGGACCCCGGAAGCGGAAGGTTGGGGAAGCAGGCGAGCGTTCCAGACAAGACTTTGTGATGGGCCAGGCCCCATGGTAGACCGCCAGGGATGGGACCCCCGCAGGTCGAGGATCCACGGGCGTTGTCCTCGCTGCATTCCATCTTGTGGAGTGCCTCCTGGCGGCGATCCGGTGCGGACACACACAATGCCCTTCAAGGCCCCGGGGTGGGGCGGCCCAGCAGACGTGCAGCGCCCGAATGACTTCGCCAGGCGTTTTCCGGCCAATTCTCAGGAGCGTTCTGCCCAAACCAGGATTGGTTTGGGCAGAACGCTCGTGAGAATTGGCCGGCGTAGGTCAGCCCTGCGGACAGCCCTGCTCTCCATGGCCCAGGGCCCTTTATCGCCCAGGGCCCTTTCTCGCCCAGGGCTTGTTGCTGCCGCCCAGAAATGGCACGGAAAAGAAGCGGCCCAACTGGGCACGCCGGCGCAGTGGAGTGTTCCCGGCTCAGAGTTGAAGGACGGGTGGTGGACTGGTGTGCGCCTCCGTCTTTCATGTAGATGGGGCGGCAAAGGATGGGGATGACCTCATTTTGGTGAACAGGTTTATCTCACTCTGAGGGTTGTCCGAAGCACCAGGGGACGCCGATGCAGACTGCGTGGTTGGGAGATGCGTGGCTGCGGGACTAAGGGTTTCCAATATGGAGGCCATGAGGGACAGGACCCCGGAAGCAGAAGGTTGGGGAGGCAGGTGAGCGTTCCAAACCGGACTTCGTGATGGGCCTGGCCCTATGGTAGAGCGCCAGGGATGGGACCCCCGCAGGTCGAGGATCCACGGGCGTTGTCCTCGCTGCATTCCATCTTGTGGATTGCCTCCTGGCGGTGATCGGTTGCGGACACTCACAATGCCCTTCAAGGCCCCGGGGGGGTCGGCCCAGCAGACGTGCAGCGCCCGAATGACTTCGCCGGGCGTTTTCCGGCCAATTCTCACGAGCGTTCTGCCCAAACCAGGATTGGTTTGGGCAGAACGCTCGTGAGAATTGGCCGGCGTAGGGCAGCCCTGTGGACAGCCCTGCTCTCCATGGCCCAGGGCCCTTTCTCGCCCAGGGCTTGTTGCTGCCGCCCCGAAATGGCACGGAAACGAAGCGGCCCACCTGGGCACGCCGGCGCAGTGGAGCGTTCCCGGAGCAGAGTTGAAGGACGGGTGGTGGCCTGGTGTGCGCCTCCGTCTTTCGGGTAGATCGGGCGGTCAAGGATGGGGATGACCTCATTTTGGTCATACAGGTTTATCACACTCTGAGCGTTGTCTGAAGCACCAGGAGGCGCCGATGGAGACTGCGTGGTTGGGAGATGCGTGGCTGCGGGACTAAGGGTTTCCAATATGGAGGCCATGAGGGACAGGACCCCGGAAGCGGAAGGTTGGGGAAGCAGGCGAGCGTTCCAGACCGGACTTTGTGATGGGCCAGGCCCCATGGTAGACCGCCAGGGATGGGACCCCCGCAGGTCGAGGATCCACGGGCGTTGTCCTCGCTGCATTCCATCTTGTGGATTGCCTCCTGGCGGCGATCCGGTGCGGACACACACAATGCCCTTCAAGGCCCCGGGGTGGGGCGGCCCAGCAGACGTGCAGCGCCCGAATGACTTCGCCATGCGTTTTCCGGCCAATTCTCACGAGCGTTCTGCCCAAACCAGGATTGGTTTGGGCAGAACGCTCGTGAGAATTGACCGGCGTAGGGCAGCCCTGCGGACAGCCCTGCTCTCCATGGCCCAGGGCCCTTTATCGCCCAGGGCCCTTTCTCGCCCAGGGCTTGTTGCTGCCGCCCAGAAATGGCACGGAAAAGAAGCGGCCCAACTGGGCACGCCGGCGCAGTGGAGTGTTCCCGGCTCAGAGTTGAAGGACGGGTGGTGGACTGGTGTGCGCCTCCGTCTTTCAGGTAGATGGGGCGGCAAAGGATGGGGATGACCTCATTTTGGTGAACAGGTTTATCTCACTCTGAGTGTTGTCCGAAGCACCAGGGGACGCCGATGCAGACTGCGTGGTTGGGAGATGCGTGGCTGCGGGACTAAGGGTTTCCAATATGGAGGCCATGAGGGACAGGACCCCGAAAGCGGAAGGTTGGGGAGGCAGGTGAGCGTTCCAAACCGGACTTCGTGATGGGCCTGGCCCTATGGTAGAGCGCCAGGGATGGGACCCCCGCAGGTCGAGGATCCACGGGCGTTGTCCTCGCTGCATTCCATCTTGTGGATTGCCTCCTGGCGGTGATCGGTTGCGGACACTCACAATGCCCTTCAAGGCCCCGGGGGGGTCGGCCCAGCAGACGTGCAGCGCCCGAATGACTTCGCCGGGCGTTTTCCGGCCAATTCTCACGAGCGTTCTGCTTTGGGCAGAACGCTCGTGAGAATTGGCCGGCGTAGGGCAGCCCTGCGGACAGCCCTGCTCTCCATGGCCCAGGGCCCTTTCTCGCCCAGGGCTTGTTGCTGCCGCCCCGAAATGGCACGGAAAAGAAGCGGCCCACCTGGGCACGCCGGCGCAGTGGAGCGTTCCCGGAGCAGAGTTGAAGGACGGGTGGTGGCCTGGTGTGCGCCTCCGTCTTTCGGGTAGATCGGGCGGTCAAGGATGGGGATGACCTCATTTTGGTCATCTAGGTTTATCACACTCTGAGCGTTGTCTGAAGCACCAGGAGGCGCCGATGGAGACTGCGTGGTTGGGAGATGCGTGGCTGCGGGACTAAGGGTTTCCAATATGGAGGCCATGAGGGACAGCACCCCGGAAGCGGAAGGTTGGGGAAGCAGGCGAGCGTTCCAGACCGGACTTTGTGATGGGCCAGGCCCCATGGTAGACCGCCAGGGATGGGACCCCCGCAGGTCGAGGATCCACGGGCGTTGTCCTCGCTGCATTCCATCTTGTGGAGTGCCTCCTGGCGGCGATCCGGTGCGGACACTCACAATGCCCTTCAAGGCCCCGGGGTGGGGCGGCCCAGCAGACGTGCAGCGCCCGAATGACTTCGCCAGGCGTTTTCCGGCCAATTCTCACGAGCGTTCTGCCCAAACCAGGATTGGTTTGGGCAGAACGCTCGTGAGAATTGGCCGGCGTAGGTCAGCCCTGCGGACAGCCCTGCTCTCCATGGCCCAGGGCCCTTTCTCGCCCAGGGCCCTTTCTCGCCCAGGGCTTGTTGCTGCCGCCCAGAAATGGCACGGAAAAGAAGCAGCCCAACTGGGCACGCCGGCGCAGTGGAGTGTTCCTGGCTCAGAGTTGAAGGACGGGTGGTGGACTGGTGTGCGCCTCCGTCTTTCAGGTAGATGGGGCGGCAAAGGATGGGGATGACCTCATTTTGGTGAACAGGTTTATCTCACTCTGAGGGTTGTCCGAAGCACCAGGGGACGCCGATGCAGACTGTGTGGTTGGGAGATGCGTGGCTGCGGGACTAAGGGTTTCCAATATGGAGGCCATGAGGGACAGGACCCCGGAAGCAGAAGGTTGGGGAGGCAGGTGAGCGTTCCAAACCGGACTTCGTGATGGGCCTGGCCCTATGGTAGAGCGCCAGGGATGGGACCCCCGCAGGTCGAGGATCCACGGGCGTTGTCCTCGCTGCATTCCATCTTGTGGATTGCCTCCTGGCGGTGATCGGTTGCGGACACTCACAATGCCCTTCAAGGCCCCGGGGGGGTCGGCCCAGCAGACGTGCAGCGCCCGAATGACTTCGCCGGGCGTTTTCCGGCCAATTCTCACGAGCGTTCTGCCCAAACCAGGATTGGTTTGGGCAGAACGCTCGTGAGAATTGGCCGGCGTAGGTCAGCCCTGCGGACAGCCCTGCTCTCCATGGCCCAGGGCCCTTTATCGCCCAGGGCCCTTTCTCGCCCAGGGCTTGTTGCTGCCGCCCCGAAATGGCACGGAAAAGAAGCGGCCCACCTGGGCACGCCGGCGCAGTGGAGTGTTCCCGGCTCAGAGTTGAAGGACGGGTGGTGGACTGGAGTGCGCCTCCGTCTTTCAGGTAGATGGGGCGGCAAAGGATGGGGATGACCTCATTTTGGTGAACAGGTTTATCTCACTCTGAGGGTTGTCCGAAGCACCAGGGGACGCCGATGCAGACTGCGTGGTTGGGAGATGCGTGGCTGCGGGACTAAGGGTTTCCAATATGGAGGCCATGAGAGACAGGACCCCGGAAGCAGAAGGTTGGGGAGGCAGGTGAGCGTTCCAAACCGGACTTCGTGATGGGCCTGGCCCTATGGTAGAGCGCCAGGGATGGGACCCCCGCAGGTCGAGGATCCACGGGCGTTGTCCTCGCTGCATTCCATCTTGTGGATTGCCTCCTGGCGGTGATCTTTTGCGGACACTCACAATGCCCTTCAAGGCCCCGGGGGGGTCGGCCCAGCAGACGTGCAGCGCCCGAATGACTTCGCCAGGCGTTTTCCGCCCAATTCTCACGAGCGTTCTGCCCAAACCAGGATTGGTTTGGGCAGAACGCTCGTGAGAATTGGCCGGCATAGGGCAGCCCTGCGGACAGCCCTGCTCTCCATGGCCCAGGGCCCTTTCTCGCCCAGGGCTTGTTGCTGCCGCCCCGAAATGGCACGGAAAAGAAGCGGCCCACCTGGGCACGCCGGCGCAGTGGAGCGTTCCCGGAGCAGAGTTGAAGGACGGGTGGTGGCCTGGTGTGCGCCTCCGTCTTTCGGGTAGATCGGGCGGTCAAGGATGGGGATGACCTCATTTTGGTCATACAGGTTTATCACACTCTGAGCGTTGTCTGAAGCACCAGGAGGCGCCGATGGAGACTGCGTGGTTGGGAGATGCGTGGCTGCGGGTCTAAGGGTTTCCAATATGGAGGCCATGAGGGACAGGACCCCGGAAGCGGAAGGTTGGGGAAGCAGGCGAGCGTTCCAGACCGGACTTTGTGATGGGCCAGGCCCCATGGTAGACCGCCAGGGATGGGACCCCCGCAGGTCGAGGATCCACGGGCGTTGTATCGCTGCATTCCATCTTGTGGCGTGCCTCCTGGCGGCGATCCGGTGCGGACACTCACAATGCCCTTCAAGGCCCCGGGGTGGGGCGGCCCAGTAGACGTGCAGCGCCCGAATGACTTCGCCAGGCGTTTTCCGGCCAATTCTCACGAGCGTTCTGCCCAAACCAGGATTGGTTTGGGAAGAACGCTCGTGAGAATTGGCCGGCGTAGGTCAGCCCTGCGGACAGCCCTGCTCTCCATGGCCCAGGGCCCTTTATCGCCCAGGGCCCTTTCTCGCCCAGGGCTTGTTGCTGCCGCCCAGAAATGGCACGGAAAAGAAGCGGCCCAACTGGGCACGCCGGCGCAGTGGAGTGTTCCCGGCTCAGAGTTGAAGGACGGGTGGTGGACTGGTGTGCGCCTCCGTCTTTCAGGTAGATGGGGCGGCAAAGGATGGGGATGACCTCATTTTGGTGAACAGGTTTATCTCACTCTGAGGGTTGTCCGAAGCACCAGGGGACGCCGATGCAGACTGCGTGGTTGGGAGATGAGTGGCTGCGGGACTAAGGGTTTCCAATATGGAGGCCATGAGGGACAGGACCCCGGAAGCGGAAGGTTGGGGAAGCAGGCGAGCTTTCCAGACCGGACTTTGTGATGGGCCAGGCCCCATGGTAGACCGCCAGGGATGGGACCCCCGCAGGTCGAGGATCCACGGGCGTTGTCCTCGCTGCATTCCATCTTGTGGAGTGCCTCCTGGCGGCGATCCGGTGCGGACACACACAATGCCCTTCAAGGCCCCGGGGTGGGGCGGCCCAGCAGACGTGCAGCGCCCGAATGACTTCGCCAGGCGTTTTCCGGCCAATTCTCAGGAGCGTTCTGCCCAAACCAGGATTGGTTTAGGCAGAACGCTCCTGAGAATTGGCCGGCGTAGGTCAGCCCTGCGGACAGCCCTGCTCTCCATGGCCCAGGGCCCTTTATCGCCCAGGGCCCTTTCTCGCCCAGGGCTTGTTGCTGCCGCCCAGAAATGGCACGGAAAAGAAGCGGCCCAACTGGGCACGCCGGCGCAGTGGAGTGTTCCCGGCTCAGAGTTGAAGGACGGGTGGTGGACTGGTGTGCGCCTCCGTCTTTCAGGTAGATGGGGCGGCAAAGGATGGGGATGACCTCATTTTGGTGAACAGGTTTATCTCACTCTTAGGGTTGTCCGAAGCACCAGGGGACGCCGATGCAGACTGCGTGGTTGGGAGATGCGTGGCTGCGGGACTAAGGGTTTCCAATATGGAGGCCATGAGGGACAGGACCCCGGAAGCAGAAGGTTGGGGAGGCAGGTGAGCGTTCCAAACCGGACTTCGTAATGGGCCTGGCCCTATGGTAGAGCGCCAGGGATGGGACCCCCGCAGGTCGAGGATCCACGGGCGTTGTCCTCGCTGCATTCCATCTTGTGGATTGCCTCCTGGCGGTGATCGGTTGCGGACACTCACAATGCCCTTCAAGGCCCCGGGGGGGTCGGCCCAGCAGACGTGCAGCGCCCGAATGACTTCGCCGGGCGTTTTCCGGCCAATTCTCACGAGCGTTCTGCCCAAACCAGGATTGGTTTGGGCAGAACGCTCGTGAGAATTGGCCGGCGTAGGGCAGCCCTGTGGACAGCCCTGCTCTCCATGGCCCAGGGCCCTTTCTCGCCCAGGGCTTGTTGCTGCCGCCCCGAAATGGCACGGAAAAGAAGCGGCCCAACTGGGCACGCCGGCGCAGTGGAGTGTTCCCGGCTCAGAGTTGAAGGACGGGTGCTGGACTGGTGTGCGCCTCCGTCTTTCAGGTAGATGGGGCGGCAAAGGATGGGGATGACCTCATTTTGGTGAACAGGTTTATATCACTCTGAGGGTTGTCCGAAGCACCAGGGGACGCCGATGCAGACTGCGTGGTTGGGAGATGCGTGGCTGCGGGACTAAGGGTTTCCAATATGGAGGCCATGAGGGACAGGACCCCGGAAGCAGAAGGTTGGGGAGGGAGGTGAGCATTCCAAACCGGACTTCGTGATGGGCCTGGCCCTATGGTAGAGCGCCAGGGATGGGACCCCCGCAGGTCGAGGATCCACGGGCGTTGTCCTCGCTGCATTCCATCTTGTGGATTGCCTCCTGGCGGTGATCGGTTGCGGACACTCCCAATGCCCTTCAAGGCCCCGGGGGGGTCGGCCCAGCAGACGTGCAGCGCCCGAATGACTTCGCCGGGCGTTTTCCGGCCAAATCTCACGAGCGTTCTGCCCAAACCAGGATTGGTTTGGGCAGCACGCTCGTGAGAATTGGCCGGCGTAGGGCAGCCCTGCGGACAGCCCTGCTCTCCATGGCCCAGGGCCCTTTCTCGCCCAGGGCTTGTTGCTGCCGCCCCGAAATGGCACGGAAAAGAAGCGGCCCACCTGGGCACGCCGGCGCAGTGGAGCGTTCCCGGAGCAGAGTTGAAGGACGGGTGGTGGCCTGGTGTGCGCCTCCGTCTTTCGGGTAGATCGGGCGGTCAAGGATGGGGATGACCTTATTTTGGTCATACAGGTTTATCACACTCTGAGCGTTGTCTGAAGCACCAGGAGGCGCCGATGGAGACTGCGTGGTTGGGAGATGCGTGGCTGCGGGACTAAGGGTTTCCAATATGGAGGCCATGAGGGACAGGACCCCGGAAGCGGAAGGTTGGGGAAGCAGGCGAGCGTTCCAGACCGGACTTTGTGATGGGCCAGGCCCCATGGTAGACCGCCAGGGATGGGACCCCCGCAGGTCGAGGATCCACGGGCGTTGTCCTCGCTGCATTCCATCTTGTGGCGTGCCTCCTGGCGGCGATCCGGTGCGGACACTCACAATGCCCTTCAAGGCCCCGGGGTGGGGCGGCCCAGCAGACGTGCAGCGCCCGAATGACTTCGCCAGGCGTTTTCCGGCCAATTCTCACGAGCGTTCTGCCCAAACCAGGATTGGTTTGGGCAGAACGCTCGTGAGAATTGGCCGGCGTAGGTCAGCCCTGCGGACAGCCCTGCTCTCCATGGCCCAGGGCCCTTTATCGCCCAGGGCCCTTTCTCGCCCAGGGCTTGTTGCTGCCCCCCAGAAATGGCACGGAAAGAAGCGGCCCAACAGGGCACGCCGGCGCAGTGGAGTGTTCCCGGCTCAGAGTTGAAGGACGGGTGGTGGACTGGTGTGCGCCTCCGTCTTTCAGGTAGATGGGGCGGCAAAGGATGGGGATGACCTCATTTTGGTGAACAGGTTTATCTCACTCTGAGGGTTGTCCGAAGCACCAGGGGACGCCGATGCAGACTGTGTGGTTGGGAGATGCGTGGCTGCGGGACTAAGGGTTTCCAATATGGAGGCCATGAGGGACAGGACCCCGGAAGCAGAAGGTTGGGGAGGCAGGTGAGCGTTCCAAACCGGACTTCGTGATGGGCCTGGCCCTATGGTATAGCGCCAGGGATGGGACCCCCGCAGGTCGAGGATCCACGGGCGTTGTCCTCGCTGCATTTCATCTTATGGATTGCCTCCAGGCGGTGATCGGTTGCGGACACTCACAATGCCCTTCAAGGCCCCGGGGGGGTCGGCCCAGCAGACGTGCAGCGCCCGAATGACTTCGCCGGGCGTTTTCCAGCCAATTCTCACGAGCGTTCTGCCCAAACCAGGATTGGTTTGGGCAGAACGCTCGTGAGAATTGGCCGGCGTAGGGTAGCCCTGCGGAAAGCCCTGCTCTCCATGGCCCAGGGCCCTTTCTCGCCCAGGGGTTGTTGCTGCCGCCCCGAAATGGCACGGAAAAGAAGCGGCCCACCTGGGCACGCCGGCGCAGTGGAGCGTTCCCGGAGCAGAGTTGAAGGACGGGTGGTGGCCTGGTGTGCGCCTCCGTCTTTCGGGTAGATCGGGCGGTCAAGGATGGGGATGACCTCATTTTGGTCATACAGGTTTATCACACTCTGAGCGTTGTCTGAAGCACCAGGAGGCGCCGATGGAGACTGCGTGGTTGGGAGATGTGTGGCTGCGGGACTAAGGGTTTCCAATATGGAGGCCATGAGGGACAGGACCCCGGAGCGGAAGGTTGGGGAAGCAGGCGAGCGTTCCAAACCGGACTTCGTGATGGGCCTGGCCCTATGGTAGAGCGCCAGGGATGGGACCCCCGCAGGTCGAGGATCCACGGGCGTTGTCCTCGCTGCATTCCATCTTGTGGAGTGCCTCCTGGCGGCGATCCGGTGCGGACACTCACAATGCCCTTCAAGGCCCCGGGGTGGGGCGGCCCAGCAGACGTGCAGCGCCCGAATGACTTCGCCAGGCGTTTTCCGGCCAATTCTCACGAGCGTTCTGCCCAAACCAGGATTGGTTTTCGGCAGAACGCTCGTGAGAATTGGCCGGCGTAGGTCAGCCCTGCGGACAGCCCTGCTCTCCATGGCCCAGGGCCCTTTATCGCCCAGGGCCCTTTCTCGCCCAGGGCTTGTTGCTGCCGCCCTGAAATGGCACGGAAAAGAAGCGGCCCAACTGGGCACGCCGGCGCAGTGGAGTGTTCCCGGCTCAGAGTTGAAGGACGGGTGTTGGACTGGTGTGCGCCTCCGTCTTTCAGGTAGATGGGGCGGCAAAGGATGGGGATGACCTCATTTTGGTGAACAGGTTTATCTCACTCTGAGGGTTGTCCGAAGCACCAGGGGACGCCGATGCAGACTGCGTGGTTGGGAGATGCGTGGCTGCGGGACTAAGGGTTTCCAATATGGAGGCCATGAGGGACAGGACCCCGGAAGCAGAAGGTTGGGGAGGCAGGTGAGCGTTCCAAACCGGACTTCGTGATGGGCCTGGCCCTATGGTAGAGCGCCAGGGATGGGACCCCCGCAGGTCGAGGATCCACGGGCGTTGTCCTCGCTGCATTCCATCTTGTGGATAGCCTCCTGGCGGTGATCGGTTGCGGACACTCACAATGCCCTTCAAGGCCCCGGGGGGGTCGGCCCAGCAGACGTGCAGCGCCCGAATGACTTCGCCGGGCGTATTCCGGCAAAATCTCACAAGCGTTCTGCCCAAACCAGGATTGGTTTGGGCAGAACGCTCGTGAGAATTGGCCGGCGTAGGGCAGCCCTGCGGACAGCCCTGCTCTCCATGGCCCAGGGCCCTTTATCGCCCAGGGCTTGTTGCTGCCGCCCCGAAATGGCACGGAAAAGAAGCGGCCCACCAGGGCTCGCCGGCGCAGTGGAGCGTTCCCGGAGCAGAGTTGAAGGACGGGTGGTGGCCTGGTGTGCGCCTCCGTCTTTCGGGTAGATCGGGCGGTCAAGGATGGGGATGACCTCATTTTGGTCATACAGGTTTATCACACTCTGAGCGTTGTCTGAAGCACCAGGAGGCGCCGATGGAGACTGCGTGGTTGGGAGATGCGTGGCTGCGGGACTAACGGTTTCCAAAATGGAGGCCATGAGGGACAGGACCCCGGAAGCGGAAGGTTGGGGAAGCAGGCGAGCGTTCCAGACCGGACTTTGTGATGGGCCAGGCCCCATGGTAGAGCGCCAGGGATGGGACCCCCGCAGGTCGAGGTTCCACGGGCGTTGTCCTCGCTGCATTCCATCTTGTGGCGTGCCTCCTGGCGGCGATCCGGTGCGGACACTCACAATGCCCTTCAAGGCCCCGGGGTGGGGCGGCCCAGCAGACGTGCAGCGCCCGAATGACTTCGCCAGGCGTTTTCCGGCCAATTCTCACGAGCGTTCTGCCCAAACCAGGATTGGTTTGGGCAGAACGCTCGTGAGAATTGGCCGGCGTAGGTCAGCCCTGCGGACAGCCCTGCTCTCCATGGCCCAGGGCCCTTTATCGCCCAGGGCCCTTTCTCGCCCAGGGCTTGTTGCTGCCGCCCAGAAATGGCACGGAAAAGAAGCGGCCCAACTGGGCACGCCGGCGCAGTGGAGTGTTCCCGGCTCAGAGTTGAAGGACGGGTGGTGGACTGGTGTGCGCCTCCGTCTTTCAGGTAGATGGGGCGGCAAAGGATGGGGATGACCTCATTTTGGTGAACAGGTTTATCTCACTCTGAGGGTTGTCCGAAGCACCAGGGGACGCCGATGCAGACTGTGTGGTTGGGAGATGCGTGGCTGCGGGACTAAGGGTTTCCAATATGGAGGCCATGAGGGACAGGACCCCGGAAGCAGAAGGTTGGGGAGGCAGGTGAGCGTTCCAAACCGGACTTCGTGATGGGCCTGGCCCTATGGTAGAGCGCCAGGGATGGGACCCCCGCAGGTCGAGGATCCACGGGCGTTGTCCTCGCTGCATTCCATCTTGTGGATTGCCTCCTGGCGGTGATCGGTTGCGGACACTCACAATGCCCTTCAAGGCCCCGGGGGGGTCGGCCCAGCAGACGTGCAGCGCCCGAATGACTTCGCCGGGCGTTTTCCGGCCAATTCTCACGAGCGTTCTGCCCAAACCAGGATTGGATTGGTTTGGGCAGAACGCTCGTGAGAATTGGCCGGCGTAGGGCAGCCCTGCGGACAGCCCTGCTCTCCATGGCCCAGGGCCCTTTCGGGCCCAGGGCTTGTTGCTGCCGCCCCGAAATGGCACGGAAAAGAAGCGGCCCACCTGGGCACGCCGGCGCAGTGGAGCGTTCCCGGAGCAGAGTTGAAGGACGGGTGGTGGCCTGGTGTGCACCTCCGTCTTTCGGGTAGATCGGGCGGTCAAGGATGGGGATGACCTCATTTTGGTCATACAGGTTTATCACACTCTGAGCGTTGTCTGAAGCACCAGGAGGCGCCGATGGAGACTGCGTGGTTGGGAGATGCGTGGCTGCGGGACTAAGGGTTTCCAATATGGAGGCCATGAGGGACAGGACCCCGGAAGCAGAAGGTTGGGGAAGCAGGCGAGCGTTCCAGACCGGACTTTGTGATGGGCCAGGCCCCATGGTAGACCGCCAGGGATGGGACCCCCGCAGGTCGAGGATCCACGGGCGTTGTCCTCGCTGCATTCCATCTTGTGGAGTGCCTCCTGGCGGCGATCCGGTGCGGACACTCACAATGCCCTTCAAGGCCCCGGGGGGGTCGGCCCAGCAGACGTGCAGCGCCCGAATGACTTCGCCGGGCGTTTTCCGGCCAATTCTCACGAGCGTTCTGCCCAAACCAGGATTGGTTTGGGCAGAACGCTCGTGAGAATTGGCCGGCGTAGGGCAGCCCTGCGGACAGCCCTGCTCTCCATGGCCCAGGGCCCTTTCTCGCCCAGGGCTTGTTGCTGCCGCCCCGAAATGGCACGGAACAGAGGCGGCCCAACTGGGCACGCCGGCGCAGTGGAGTGTTCCCGGCTCAGAGTTGAAGGACGGGTGGTGGACTGGTGTGCGCCTCCGTCTTTCAGGTAGATGGGGCGGCAAAGGATGGGGATGACCTCATTTTGGTAAACAGGTTTATCTCACTCTGAGGGTTGTCCGAAGCACCAGGGGACGCCGATGCAGACTGCGTGGTTGGGAGATGCGTGGCTGCGGGACTAAGGGTTTCCAATATGGAGGCCATGAGGGACAGGACCCCGGAAGCAGAAGGTTGGGGAGGCAGGTGAGCGTTCCAAACCGGACTTCCTGATGGGCCTGGCCCTATGGTAGAGCGCCAGGGATGGGACCCCCGCAGGTCGAGGATCCATGGGCGTTGTCCTCGCTGCATTCCATCTTGTGGATTGCCTCCTGGCGGTGATCGGTTGCGGACACTCACAATGCCCTTCAAGGCCCCGGGGGGGTCGGCCCAGCAGACGTGCAGCGCCCGAATGACTTCGCCGGGCGTTTTCCGGCCAATTCTCACGAGCGTTCTGCCCAAACCAGGATTGGTTTGGGCAGAACGCTCGTGAGAATTGGCCGGCGTAGGTCAGCCCTGCGGACAGCCCTGCTCTCCATGGCCCAGGGCCCTTTATCGCCCAGGGCCCTTTCTCGCCCAGGGCTTGTTGCTGCCGCCCAGAAATGGCACGGAAAAGAAGCGGCCCAACTGGGCACGCCGGCGCAGTGGAGTGTTCCCGGCTCAGAGTTGAAGGACGGGTGGTGGACTGGAGTGCGCCTCCGTCTTTCAGGTAGATGGGGCGGCAAAGAATGGGGATGACCTCATTTTGGTGAACAGGTTTATCTCACTCTGAGGGTTGTCCGAAGCACCAGGGGACGCCGATGCAGACTGCGTGGTTGGGAGATGCGTGGCTGCGGGACTAAGGGTTTCCAATATGGAGGCCATGAGGGACAGGACCCCGGAAGCAGAAGGTTGGGGAGGCAGGTGAGCGTTCCAAACCGGACTTCGTGATGGGCCTGGCCCTATGGTAGAGCGCCAGGGATGGGACCCCCGCAGGTCGAGGATCCACGGGCGTTGTCCTCGCTGCATTGCATCTTGTGGATTGCCTCCTGGCGGTGATCTTTTGCGGACACTCACAATGCCCTTCAAGGCCCCGGGGGGGTCGGCCCAGCAGACGTGCAGCGCCCGAATGACTTCGCCAGGCGTTTTCCGGCCAATTCTCACGAGCGTTCTGCCCAAACCAGGATTGGTTTGGGCAGAACGCTCGTGAGAATTGGCCGGCATAGGGCAGCCCTGCGGACAGCCCTGCTCTCCATGGCCCAGGGCCCTTTCTCGCCCAGGGCTTGTTGCTGCCGCCCCGAAATGGCACGGAAAAGAAGCGGCCCACCTGGGCACGCCGGCGCAGTGGAGCGTTCCCGGAGCAGAGTTGAAGGACGGGTGGTGGCCTGGTGTGCGCCTCCGTCTTTCGGGTAGATCGGGCGGTCAAGGATGGGGATGACCTCATTTTGGTCATATAGGTTTATCACACTCTGAGCGTTGTCTGAAGCACCAGGAGGCGCCGATGGAGACTGCGTGGTTGGGAGATGCGTGGCTGCGGGACTAAGGGTTTCCAATATGGAGGCCATGTTGGACAGGACCCCAGAAGCGGAAGGTTGGGGAAGCAGGCGAGCGTTCCAGACCGGACTTTGTGATGGGCCAGGCCCCATGGTAGACCGCCAGGGATGGGACCCCCGCAGGTCGAGGATCCACGGGCGTTGTCCTCGCTGCATTCCATCTTGTGGAGTGCCTCCTGGCGGCGATCCGGTGCGGACACACACAATGCCCTTCAAGGCCCCGGGGTGGGGCGGCCCAGCAGACGTGCAGCGCCCGAAGGACTTCGCCAGGCATTTTCCGGCCAATTCTCAGGAGCGTTCTGCCCAAACCAGGATTGGTTTAGGCAGAACGCTCCTGAGAATTGGCCGGCGTAGGTCAGCCCTGCGGACAGCCCTGCTCTCCATGGCCCAGGGCCCTTTATCGCCCAGGGCCCTTTCTCGCCCAGGGCTTGTTGCTGCCGCCCAGAAATGGCACGGAAAAGAAGCGGCCCAACTGGGCACGCCGGCGCAGTGGAGTGTTCCCGGCTCAGAGTTGAAGGACGGGTGGTGGACTGGTGTGCGCCTCCGTCTTTCAGGTAGATGGGGCGGCAAAGGATGGGGATGACCTCATTTTGGTGAACAGGTTTATCTCACTCTGAGGGTTGTCCGAAGCACCAGGGGACGCCGATGCAGACTGCGTGGTTGGGAGATGCGTGGCTGCGGGACTAAGGGTTTCCAATATGGAGGCCATGAGGGACAGGACCCCGGAAGCAGAAGGTTGGGGAGGCAGGTGAGCGTTCCAAACCGGACTTCGTGATGGGCCTGGCCCTATGGTAGAGCGCCAGGGATGGGACCCCCGCAGGTCGAGGATCCACGGGCGTTGTCCTCGCTGCATTCCATCTTGTGGATTGCCTCCTGGCGGTGATCGGTTGCGGACACTCACAATGCCCTTCAAGGCCCCGGGGGGGTCGGCCCAGCAGACGTGCAGCGCCCGAATGACTTCGCCGGGCGTTTTCCGGCCAATTCTCACGAGCGTTCTGCCCAAACCAGGATTGGTTTGGGCAGAACGCTCGTGAGAATTGGCCGGCGTAGGGCAGCCCTGCGGACAGCCCTGCTCTCCATGGCCCAGGGCCCTTTCTCGCCCAGGGCTTGTTGCTGCCGCCCCGAAATGGCACGGAAAAGAAGCGGCCCACCTGGGCACGCCGGCGCAGTGGAGCGTTCCCGGAGCAGAGTTGAAGGACGGGTGGTGGCCTGGTGTGCGCCTCCGTCTTTCGGGTAGATCGGGCGGTCAAGGATGGGGATGACCTTATTTTGGTCATACAGGTTTATCACACTCTGAGCGTTGTCTGAAGCACCAGGAGGCGCCGATGGAGACTGCGTGGTTGGGAGATGCGTGGCTGCGGGACTAAGGGTTTCCAATATGGAGGCCATGAGGGACAGGACCCCGGAAGCGGAAGGTTGGGGAAGCAGGCGAGCGTTCCAGACCGGACTTTGTGATGGGCCAGGCCCCATGGTAGACCGCCAGGGATGGGACCCCCGCAGGTCGAGGATCCACGGGCGTTGTCCTCGCTGCATTCCATCTTGTGGAGTGCCTCCTGGCGGCGATCCGGTGCGGACACTCACAATGCCCTTCAAGGCCCCGGGGTGGGGCGGCCCAGCAGACGTGCAGCGCCCGAATGACTTCGCCAGGCGTTTTCCGGCCAATTCTCACGAGCGTTCTGCCCAAACCAGGATTGGTTTGGGCAGAACGCTCGTGAGAATTGGCCGGCGTAGGTCAGCCCTGCGGACAGCCCTGCTCTCCATGGCCCAGGGCCCTTTATCGCCCAGGGCCCTTTCTCGCCCAGGGCTTGTTGCTGCCGCCCAGAAATGGCACGGAAAAGAAGCGGCCCAACTGGGCACGCCGGCGCAGTGGAGTGTTCCCGGCTCAGAGTTGAAGGACGGGTGGTGGACTGGTGTGCGCCTCCGTCTTTCAGGTAGATGGGGCGGCAAAGGATGGGGATGACCTCATTTTGGTGAACAGGTTTATCTCACTCTGAGGGTTGTCCGAAGCACCAGGGGACGCCGATGCAGACTGCGTGGTTGGGAGATGCGTGGCTGCGGGACTAAGGGTTTCCAATATGGAGGCCATGAGGGACAGGACCCCGGAAGCAGAAGGTTGGGGAGGCAGGTGAGCGTTCCAAACCGGACTTCGTGATGGGCCTGGCCCTATGGTAGAGCGCCAGGGATGGGACCCCCGCAGGTCGAGGATCCACGGGCGTTGTCCTCGCTGCATTCCATCTTGTGGAGTGCCTCCTGGCGGCGATCCGGTGCGGACACTCACAATGCCCTTCAAGGCCCCGGGGGGGTCGGCCCAGCAGACGTGCAGCGCCCGAATGACTTCGCCGGGCGTTTTCCGGCCAATTCTCACGAGCGTTCTGCCAAACCAGGATTGGTTTGGGCAGAACGCTCGTGAGAATTGGCCGGCGTAGGGCAGCCCTGCGGACAGCCCTGCTCTCCATGGCCCAGGGCCCTTTCTCGCCCAGGGCTTGTTGTGCCGCCCCGAAATGGCACGGAAAAGAAGCGGCCCACCTGGGCACGCCGGCGCAGTGGAGCGTTCCCGGAGCAGAGTTGAAGGACGGGTGGTGGCCTGGTGTGCGCCTCCGTCTTTCGGGTAGATGGGCGGTCAAGGATGGGGATGACATCATTTTGGTCATACAGGTTTATCACACTCTGAGCGTTGTCTGAAGCACCAGGAGGCGCCGATGGAGACTGCGTGGTTGGGAGATGCGTGGCTGCGGGACTACGGGTTTCCAATATGGAGGCCATGAGGGACAGGACCCCGGAAGCGGAAGGTTGGGGAAGCAGGCGAGCGTTCCAGACCGGACTTTGTGATGGGCCAGGCCCCATGGTAGACCGCCAGGGATGGGACCCCCGCAGGTCGAGGATCCACGGGCGTTGTCCTCGCTGCATTCCATCTTGTGGAGTGCCTCCTGGTTTGGGCAGAACGCTCGTGAGAATTGGCCGGCGTAGGTAGCCCTGCGGACAGCCCTGCTCTCCATGGCCCAGGGCCCTGCGTTCCAAACAGGCAGGCGAGCGTTCCAAACCGGACTTCGTGATGGGCCTGGCCCTATGGTAGAGCGCCAGGGATGGGACACCCGCAGGTCGAGGATCCACGGGCGTTGTCCTCGCTGCATTTCATCTTATGGATTGCCTCCAGGCGGTGATCGGTTGCGGACACTCACAATGCCCTTCAAGGCCCCGGGGGGGTCGGCCCAGCAGACGTGCAGCGCCCGAATGACTTCGCCGGGCGTTTTCCAGCCAATTCTCACGAGCGTTCTGCCCAAACCAGGATTGGTTTGGGCAGAACGCTCGTGAGAATTGGCCGGCGTAGGGCAGCCCTGCGGAAAGCCCTGCTCTCCATGGCCCAGGGCCCTTTCTCGCCCAGGGGTTGTTGCTGCCGCCCCGAAATGGCACGGAAAAGAAGCGGCCCACCTGGGCACGCCGGCGCAGTGGAGCGTTCCCGGAGCAGAGTTGAAGGACGGGTGGTGGCCTGGTGTGCGCCTCCGTCTTTCGGGTATATCGGGCGGTCAAGGATGGGGATGACCTCATTTTGGTCATACAGGTTTATCACACTCTGAGCGTTGTCTGAAGCACCAGGAGGCGCCGATGGAGACTGCGTGGTTGGGAGATGTGTGGCTGCGGGACTAAGGGTTTCCAATATGGAGGCCATGAGGGACAGGACCCCGGAGCGGAAGGTTGGGGAAGCAGGCGAGCGTTCCAGACCGGACTTTGTGATGGGCCAGGCCCCATGGTAGACCGCCAGGGATGGGACCCCCGCAGGTCGAGGATCCACGGGCGTTGTCCTCGCTGCATTCCATCTTGTGGAGTGCCTCCTGGCGGCGATCCGGTGCGGACACTCACAATGCCCTTCAAGGCCCCGGGGTGGGACGGCCCAGCAGACGTGCAGCGCCCGAATGACTTCGCCAGGCGTTTTCCGGCCAATTCTCACGAGCGTTCTGCCCAAACCAGGATTGGATTGGGCAGAACGCTCGTGAGAATTGGCCGGCGTAGGTCAGCCCTGCGGACAGCCCTGCTCTCCATGGCCCAGGGCCCTTTATCGCCCAGGGCCCTTTCTCGCCCAGGGCTTGTTGCTGCCGCCCAGAAATGGCACGGAAAAAAAGCGGCCCAACTGGGCACGCCGGCGCAGTGGAGTGTTCCCGGCTCAGAGTTGAAGGATGGGTGGTGGACTGGTGTGCGCCTCCGTCTTTCAGGTAGATGGGGCGGCAAAGGATGGGGATGACCTCATTTTGGTGAACAGGTTTATCTCACTCTGACGGTTGTCCGAAGCACCAGGGGACGCCGATGCTGACTGCGTGGTTGGGAGATGCGTGGCTGCGGGACTAAGGGTTTCCAATATGGAGGCCATGAGGGACAGGACCCCGGAAGCAGAAGGTTGGGGAGGCAGGTGAGCGTTCCAAACCGGACTTCGTGATGGGCCTGGCCCTATGGTAGAGCGCCAGGGATGGGACCCCCGCAGGTCGAGGATCCACGGGCGTTGTCCTCGCTGCATTCCATCTTGTGGATTGCCTCCTGGCGGTGATCGGTTGCGGACACTCACAATGCCCTTCAAGGCCCCGGGGGGGTCGGCCCAGCAGACGTGCAGCGCCCGAATGACTTCGCCGGGCGTTTTCCGGCCCATTCTCACGTGCGTTCTGCCCAAACCAGGATTGGTTTGGGCAGAACGCTCGTGAGAATTGGCCGGCGTAGGGCAGCCCTGCGGACAGCCCTGCTCTCCATGGCCCAGGGCCCTTTCTCGCCCAGGGCTTGTTGCTGCCGCCCCGAAATGGCACGGAAAAGAAGCGGCCCACCTGGGCACGCCGGCGCAGTGGAGCGTTCCCGGAGCAGAGTTGAAGGACGGGTGGTGGCCTGGTGTGCGCCTCCGTCTTTCGGGTAGATCGGGCGGTCAAGGATGGGGATGACCTCATTTTGGTCATACAGGTTTATCACACTCTGAGCGTTGTCTGAAGCACCAGGAGGCGCCGATGGAGACTGCGTGGTTGGGAGATGCGTGGCTGCGGGACTAAGGGTTTCCAATATGGAGGCCATGAGGGACAGGACCCCGGAAGCGGAATGTTGGGGAAGCAGGCGAGCGTTCCAGACCGGACTTTGTGATGGGCCAGGCCCCATGGTAGACCGCCAGGGATGGGACCCCCGCCGGTCGAGGATCCACAGGCGTTGTCCTCGCTGCATTCCATCTTGTGGAGTGCCTCCTGGCGGCGATCCGGTGCGGACACTCACAATGCCCTTCAAGGCCTGGGGTGGGGTGGCCCAGCAGACGTGCAGCGCCCGAATGACTTCGCCAGGCGTTTTCCGGCCAATTCTCACGAGCGTCCTGATTGGTTTGGGCAGAACGCTCGTGAGAATTGGCCGGCGTAGGTCAGCCCTGCGGACAGCCCTGCTCTCCATGGCCCAGGGCCCTTTATCGCCCAGGGCCCTTTCTCGCCCAGGGCTTGTTGCTGCCGCCCAGAAATGGCACGGAAAAGAAGCGGCCCAACTGGGCACGCCGGCGCAGTGCAGTGTTCCCGGCTCAGAGTTGAAGGACGGGTGGTGGACTGGTGTGCGCCTCCGTCTTTCAGGTAGATGGGGCGGCAAAGGATGGGGATGACCTCATTTTGGTGAACAGGTTTATCTCACTCTGAGGGTTGTCCGAAGCACCAGGGGACGCCGATGCAGACTGCGTGGTTGGGAGATGCGTGGCTGCGGGACTAAGGGTTTCCAATATGGAGGCCATGAGGGACAGGACCCCGGAAGCAGAAGGTTGGGGAGGCAGGTGAGCGTTCCAAACCGGACTTCGTGATGGGCCTGGCCCTATGGTAGAGCGCCAGGGATGGGACCCCCGCAGGTCGAGGATCCACGGGCGTTGTCCTTGCTGCATTCCATCTTGTGGATTGCCTCCTGGCGGTGATCGGTTGCGGACACTCACAATGCCCTTCAAGGCCCCGGGGGGGTCGGCCCAGCAGACGTGCAGCGCCCGAATGACTTCGCCGGGCGTTTTCCGGCCAAATCTCACGAGCGTTCTGCCCAAACCAGGATTGGTTTGGGCAGAACGCTCGTGAGAATTGGCCGGCGTAGGGCAGCCCTGCGGACAGCCCTGCTCTCCATGGCCCAGGGCCCTTTCTCGCCCAGGGCTTGTTGCTGCCGCCCCGAAATGGCACGGAAAAGAAGCGGCCCACCTGGGCACGCCGGCGCAGTGGAGCGTTCCCGGAGCAGAGTTGAAGGACGGGTGGTGGCCTGGTGTGCGCCTCCGTCTTTCGGGTAGATCGGGCGGTCAAGGATGGGGATGACCTCATTTTGGTCATACAGGTTTATCACACTCTGAGCGTTGTCTGAAGCACCAGGAGGCGCCGATGGAGACTGCGTGGTTGGGAGATGCGTGGCTGCGGGACTAAGGGTTTCCAATATGGAGGCCATGAGGGACAGGACCCCGGAGCGGAAGGTTGGGGAAGCAGGCGAGCGTTCCAGACCGGACTTTGTGATGGGCCAGGCCCCATGGTAGACCGCCAGGGATGGGACCCCCGCAGGTCGAGGATCCACGGGCGTTGTCCTCGCTGTATTCCATCTTGTGGAGTGCCTCCTGGCGGCGATCCGGTGCGGACACTCACAATGCCCTTCAAGGCCCCGGGGTGGGACGGCCCAGCAGACGTGCAGCGCCCGAATGACTTCGCCAGGCGTTTTCCGGCCAATTCTCACGAGCGTTCTGCCCAAACCAGGATTGGATTGGGCAGAACGCTCGTGAGAATTGGCCGGCGTAGGTCAGCCCTGCGGACAGCCCTGCTCTCCATGGCCCAGGGCCCTTTATCGCCCAGGGCCCTTTCTCGCCCAGGGCTTGTTGCTGCCGCCCAGAAATGGCACGGAAAAAAAGCGGCCCAACTGGGCACGCTGGCGCAGTGGAGTGTTCCCGGCTCAGAGTTGAAGGATGGGTGGTGGACTGGTGTGCGCCTCCGTCTTTCAGGTAGATGGGGCGGCAAAGGATTTGGATGACCTCATTTTGGTGAACAGGTTTATCTCACTCTGAGGGTTGTCCGAAGCACCAGGGGACGCCGATGCTGACTGCGTGGTTGGGAGATGCGTGGCTGCGGGACTAAGGGTTTCCAATATGGAGGCCATGAGGGACAGGACCCCGGAAGCAGAAGGTTGGGGAGGCAGGTGAGCGTTCCAAACCGGACTTCGTGATGGGCCTGGCCCTATGGTAGAGCGCCAGGGATGGGACCCCCGCAGGTCGAGGATCCACGGGCGTTGTCCTCGCTGCATTCCATCTTGTGGATTGCCTCCTGGCGGTGATCGGTTGCGGACACTCACAATGCCCTTCAAGGCCCCGGGGGGGTCGGCCCAGCAGACGTGCAGCGCCCGAATGACTTCGCCGGGCGTTTTCCGGCCAAATCTCACGAGCGTTCTGCCCAAACCAGGATTGGTTTGGGCAGAACGCTCGTGAGAATTGGCCGGCGTAGGGCAGCCCTGCGGACAGCCCTGCTCTCCATGGCCCAGGGCCCTTTCTCGCCCAGGGCTTGTTGCTGCCGCCCCGAAATGGCACGGAAAAGAAGCGGCCCACCTGGGCACGCCGGCGCAGTGGAGCGTTCCCGGAGCAGAGTTGAAGGACGGGTGGTGGCCT
Organism: Mustela nivalis; assembly: GCF_964662115.1. NCBI lineage: Eukaryota > Metazoa > Chordata > Mammalia > Carnivora > Mustelidae > Mustela > Mustela nivalis. The sequence goes on along the minus strand of NW_028135737.1, from coordinate 54,023 downwards.
GGTGTGCGCCTCCGTCTTTCGGGTAGATCGGGCGGTCAAGGATGGGGATGACCTCATTTTGGTCATACAGGTTTATCACACTCTGAGCGTTGTCTGAAGCACCAGGAGGCGCCGATGGAGACTGCGTGGTTGGGAGATGCGTGGCTGCGGGACTAAGGGTTTCCAATATGGAGGCCATGAGGGACAGGACCCCGGAAGCGGAATGTTGGGGAAGCAGGCGAGCGTTCCAGACCGGACTTTGTGATGGGCCAGGCCCCATGGTAGACCGCCAGGGATGGGACCCCCGCCGGTCGAGGATCCACAGGCGTTGTCCTCGCTGCATTCCATCTTGTGGAGTGCCTCCTGGCGGCGATCCGGTGCGGACACTCACAATGCCCTTCAAGGCCCCGGGGTGGGGCGGCCCAGCAGACGTGCAGCACCCGAATGACTTCGCCAGGCGTTTTCCGGCCAATTCTCACGAGCGTTCTGCCCAAACCAGGATTGGTTTTCGGCAGAACGCTCGTGAGAATTGGCCGGCGTAGGTCAGCCCTGCGGACAGCCCTGCTCTCCATGGCCCAGGGCCCTTTATCGCCCAGGGCCCTTTCTCGCCCAGGGCTTGTTGCTGCCGCCCTGAAATGGCACGGAAAAGAAGCGGCCCAACTGGGCACGCCGGCGCAGTGGAGTGTTCCCGGCGCAGAGTTGAAGGACGGGTGGTGGACTGGTGTGCGCCTCCGTCTTTCAGGTAGATGGGGCGGCAAAGGATGGGGATGACCTCATTTTGGTGAACAGGTTTATCTCACTCTGAGGGTTGTCCGAAGCACCAGGGGACGCCGATGCAGACTGCGTGGTTGGGAGATGCGTGGCTGCGGGACTAAGGGTTTCCAATATGGAGGCCATGAGGGACAGGACCCCGGAAGCAGAAGGTTGGGGAGGCAGGTGAGCGTTCCAAACCGGACTTCGTGATGGGCCTGGCCCTATGGTAGAGCGCCAGGGATGGGACCCCCGCAGGTCGAGGATCCACGGGCGTTGTCCTCGCTGCATTCCATCTTGTGGATTGCCTCCTGGCGGTGATCGGTTGCGGACACTCACAATGCCCTTCAAGGCCCCGGGGGGGTCGGCCCAGCAGACGTGCAGCGCCCGAATGACTTCGCCGGGCGTTTTCCGGCCAAATCTCACGAGCGTTCTGCCCAAACCAGGATTGGTTTGGGCAGAACGCTCGTGAGAATTGGCCGGCGTAGGGCAGCCCTGCGGACAGCCCTGCTCTCCATGGCCCAGGGCCCTTTCTCGCCCAGGGCTTGTTGCTGCCGCCCCGAAATGGCACGGAAAAGAAGCGGCCCACCTGGGCACGCCGGCGCAGTGGAGCGTTCCTGGAGCAGAGTTGAAGGACGGGTGGTGGCCTGGTGTGCGCCTCCGTCTTTCGGGTAGATCGGGCGGTCAAGGATGGGGATGACCTCATTTTGGTCATACAGGTTTATCACACTCTGAGCGTTGTCTGAAGCACCAGGAGGCGCCGATGGAGACTGCGTGGTTGGGAGATGCGTGGCTGCGGGACTAAGGGTTTCCAATATGGAGGCCATGAGGGACAGGACCCCGGAAGCGGAAGGTTGGGGAAGCAGGCGAGCGTTCCAGACCGGATTTTGTGATGGGCCAGGCCCCATGGTAGACCGCCAGGGATGGGACCCCCGCAGGTCGAGGATCCACGGGCGTTGTCCTCGCTGCATTCCATCTTGTGGAGTGCCTCCTGGCGGCGATCCGGTGCGGACACTCACAATGCCCTTCAAGGCCCCGGGGTGGGGCGGCCCAGCAGACGTGCAGCGCCCGAATGACTTCGCCAGGCGTTTTCCGGCCAATTCTCACGAGCGTTCTGCCCAAACCAGGATTGGTTTGGGCAGAACGCTCGTGAGAATTGGCCGGCGTAGGTCAGCCCTGCGGACAGCCCTGCTCTCCATGGCCCAGGGCCCTTTATCGCCCAGGGCCCTTTCTCGCCCAGGGCTTGTTGCTGCCGCCCAGAAATGGCACGGAAAAGAAGCGGCCCAACTGGGCACGCCGGCGCAGTGGAGTGTTCCCGGCTCAGAGTTGAAGGACGGGTGGTGGACTGGTGTGCGCCTCCGTCTTTCAGGTAGATGGGGCGGCAAATGATGGGGATGACCTCATTTTGGTCATACAGGTTTATCTCACTCTGAGGGTTGTCCGAAGCACCAGGGGACGCCGATGCAGACTGCGTGGTTGGGAGATGCGTGGCTGCGGGACTAAGGGTTTCCAATATGGAGGCCATGAGGGACAGGACCCCGGAAGCAGAAGGTTGGGGAGGCAGGTGAGCGTTCCAAACCGGACTTCGTGATAGGCCTGGCCCTATGGTAGAGCGCCAGGGATGGGACCCCCGCAGGTCGAGGATCCACGGGCGTTGTCCTCGCTGCATTCCATCTTGTGGATTGCCTCCTGGCGGTGATCGGTTGCGGACACTCACAATGCCCTTCAAGGCCCCGGGGGCTCGGCCCAGCAGACGTGCAGCGCCCGAATGACTTCGCCGGGCGTTTTCCGGCCAATTCTCACGAGCGTTCTGCCCAAACCAGGATTGGTTTGGGCAGAACGCTCGTGAGAATTGGCCGGCGTAGGTCAGCCCTGCGGACAGCCCTGCTCTCCATGGCCCAGGGCCCTTTATCGCCCAGGGCCCTTTCTCGCCCAGGGCTTGTTGCTGCCGCCCAGAAATGGCACGGAAAAGAAGCGGCCCAACTGGGCACGCCGGCGCAGTGGAGTGTTCCCGGCTCAGAGTTGAAGGACGGGTGGTGGACTGGTGTGCGCCTCCGTCTTTCAGGTAGATGGGGCGGCAAAGGATGGGGATGACCTCATTTTGGTGAACAGGTTTATCTCACTCTGAGGGTTGTCCGAAGCACCAGGGGACGCCGATGCAGACTGCGTGGTTGGGAGATACGTGGCTGGGGGACTAAGGGTTTCCAATATGGAGGCCATGAGGGACAGGACCCCGGAAGCAGAAGGTTGGGGAGGCAGGTGAGCGTTCCAAACCGGACTTCGTGATGGGCCTGGCCCTATGGTAGTGCGCCAGGGATGGGACCCCCGCAGGTCGAGGATCCACGGGCGTTGTCCTCGCTGCATTCCATCTTGTGGATTGCCTCCTGGCGGTGATCGGTTGCGGACACTCACAATGCCCTTCAAGGCCCCGGGGGGGTCGGCCCAGCAGACGTGCAGCGCCCGAATGACTTCGCCGGGCGTTTTCCGGCCAATTCTTACGTGCGTTCTGCCCAAACCAGGATTGGTTTGGGCAGAACGCTCGTGAGAATTGGCCGGCGTAGGGCAGCCCTGCGGACAGCCCTGCTCTCCATGGCCCAGGGCCCTTTCTCGCCCAGGGCTTGTTGCTGCCGCCCCGAAATGGCACGGAAAAGAAGCGGCCCACCTGGGCACGCCGGCGCAGTGTAGCGTTCCCGGAGCAGAGTTGAAGGACGGGTGGTGGCCTGGTGTGCGCCTCCGTCTTTCGGGTAGATCGGGCGGTCAAGGATGGGGATGACCTCATTTTGGTCATACAGGTTTATCACACTCTGAGCGTTGTCTGAAGCACCAGGAGGCGCCGATGGAGACTGCGTGGTTGGAGATGCGTGGCTGCGGGACTAAGGGTTTCCAATATGGAGGCCATGAGGGACAGGACCCCGGAAGCGGAAGGTTGGGGAAGCAGGCGAGCGTTCCAGACCGGACTTTGTGATGGGCCAGGCCCCATGGTAGACCGCCAGGGATGGGACCCCCGCAGGTCGAGGATCCACGGGCGTTGTCCTCGCTGCATTCCATCTTGTGGAGTGCCTCCTGGCGGCGATCCGGTGCGGACACTCACAATGCCCTTCAAGGCCCGGGGTGGGGCGGCCCAGCAGACGTGCAGCGCCCGAATGACTTCGCCAGGCGTTTTCCGGCCAATTCTCACGAGCGTTCTGCCCAAACCAGGATTGGTTTGGGCAGAACGCTCGTGAGAATTGGCCGGCGTAGGTCAGCCCTGCGGACAGCCCTGCTCTCCATGGCCCAGGGCCCTTTATCGCCCAGGGCCCTTTCTCGCCCAGGGCTTGTTGCTGCCGCCCAGAAATGGCACGGAAAAGAAGCGGCCCAACTGAGCACGCCGGCGCAGTGGAGTGTTCCCGGCTCAGAGTTGAAGGACGGGTGGTGGACTGGTGTGCGCCTCCGTCTTTCAGGTAGATGGGGCGGCAAAGGATGGGGATGACCTCATTTTGGTGAACAGGTTTATCTCACTCTGAGGGTTGTCCGAAGCACCAGGGGACGCTGATGCAGACTGCGTGGTTGGGAGATGCGTGGCTGCGGGACTAAGGGTTTCCAATATGGAGGCCATGAGGGACAGGACCCCGGAAGCAGAAGGTTGGGGAGGCAGGTGAGCGTTCCAAACCGGACTTCGTGATGGGCCTGGCCCTATGGTAGAGCGCCAGGGATGGGACCCCCGCAGGTCGAGGATCCACGGGCGTTGTCCTCGCTGCATTCCATCTTGTGGATTGCCTCCTGGCGGTGATCGGTTGCGGACACTCACAATGCCCTTCAAGGCCCCGGGGGGGTCGGCCCAGCAGACGTGCAGCGCCCGAATGACTTCGCCGGGCGTTTTCCGGCCAATTCTCACGAGCGTTCTGCCCAAACCAGGATTGGTTTGGGCAGAACGCTCGTGAGAATTGGCCGGCGTAGGTCAGCCCTGCGGACAGCCCTGCTCTCCATGGCCCAGGGCCCTTTATCGCCCAGGGCCCTTTCTCACCCAGGGCTTGTTGCTGCCGCCCAGAAATGGCACGGAAAAGAAGCGGCCCACCTGGGCACGCCGGCGCAGTGGATCGTTCCCGGAGCAGAGTTGAAGGACGGGTGGTGGCCTGGTGTGCGCCTCCGTCATTCGGGTAGATCGGGCGGTCAAGGATGGGGATGACCTCATTTTGGTCATACAGGTTTATCACACTCTGAGCGTTGTCTGAAGCACCAGGAGGCGCCGATGGAGACTGCGTGGTTGGGAGATGCGTGGCTGCGGGACTAAGGGTTTCCAATATGGAGGCCATGAGGGGCAGGACCCCGGAAGCGGAAGGTTGGGGAAGCAGGCGAGCGTTCCAGACCGGACTTTGTGATGGGCCAGGCCCCCTGATAGACCGCCAGGGATGGGACCCCCGCAGGTCGAGGATCCACGGGCGTTGTTCTCGCTGCATTCCATCTTGTGGCGTGCCTCCTGGCGGCGATCCGGTGCGGACACTCACAATGCCCTTCAAGGCCCCAGGGTGGGGCGGCCCAGCAGACGTGCAGCGCCCGAATGACTTCGCCAGGCGTTTTCCGGCCAATTCTCACGAGCGTTCTGCCCAAACCAGGATTGGTTTGGGCAGAACGCTCGTGAGAATTGGCCGGCGTAGGTCAGCCCTGCGGACAGCCCTGCTCTCCATGGCCCAGGGCCCTTTATCGCCCAGGGCCCTTTCTCACCCAGGGCTTGTTGCTGCCGCCCAGAAATGGCACGGAAAAGAAGCGGCCCAACTGGGCACGCCGGCACAGTGGAGTGTTCCCGGCTCAGAGTTGAAGGACGGTCGGTGGACTGGTGTGCGCCTCCGTCTTTCAGGTAGATGGGGCGGCAAAGGATGGGGATGACCTCATTTTGGTGAACAGGTTTATCTCACTCTGAGGGTTGTCCGAAGCACCAGGGGACGCCGATGCAGACTGCGTGGTTGGGAGATGCGTGGCTGCGGGACTAAGGGTTTCCAATATGGAGGCCATGAGGGACAGGACCCCGGAAGCAGAAGGTTGGGGAGGCAGGTGAGCGTTCCAAACCGGACTTCGTGATGGGCCTGGCCCTATGGTAGAGCGCCAGGGATGGGACCCCCGCAGGTCGAGGATCCACGGGCGTTGTCCTCGCTGCATTCCATCTTGTGGATTGCCTCCTGGCGGTGATCGGTTGCGGACACTCACAATGCCCTTCAAGGCCCCGGGGGGGTCGGCCCAGCAGACGTGCAGCGCCCGAATGACTTCGCCGGGCGTTTTCCGGCCAATTCTCACGAGCGTTCTGCGGTTTGGGCAGAACGCTCGTGAGAATTGGCCGGCGTAGGGCAGCCCTGCGGACAGCCCTGCTCTCCATGGCCCAGGGCCCTTTCTCGCCCAGGGCTTGTTGCTGCCGCCCCGAAATGGCACGGAAAAGAAGCGGCCCACCTGGGCACGCCGGCGCAGTGTAGCGTTCCCGGAGCAGAGTTGAAGGACGGGTGGTGGCCTGGTGTGCGCCTCCGTCTTTCGGGTAGATCGGGCGGTCAAAGATGGGGATGACCTCATTTTGGTCATACAGGTTTATCACACTCTGAGCGTTGTCTGAAGCACCAGGAGGCGCCGATGGAGACTGCGTGGTTGGGAGATGCGTGGCTGCGGGACTAAGGGTTTCCAATATGGAGGCCATGAGGGACAGGACCCCGGAAGCGGAAGGTTGGGGAAGCAGGCGAGCGTTCCAGACCGGACTTTGTGATGGGCCAGGCCCCCTGGTAGACCGCCAGGGATGGGACCCCCGCAGGTCGAGGATCCACGGGCGTTGTCCTCGCTGCATTCCATCTTGTGGCGTGCCTCCTGGCGGCGATCCGGTGCGGACACTCACAATGCCCTTCAAGGCCCCGGGGTGGGGGGGCCAGCAGACGTGCAGCGCCCGAATGACTTCGCCAGGCGTTCTCCGGCCAATTCTCACGAGCGTTCTGCCCAAACCAGGATTGGTTTGGGCAGAACGCTCGTGAGAATTGGCCGGCGTAGGGCAGTCCTGCGGACAGCCCTGCTCTCTAGGGCCCAGGGCACTTTCTCGCCCAGGGCTTGTTGCTGCCCCCCGAAATGGCACGGAAAAGAAGCGGCCCACCCGGGCACGCCGGAGCAGTGGAGCGTTCCCGGAGCAGAGTTTAAGGACGGGTGGTGGCCTGGTGTGCGCCTCCGTCTTTCGGGTAGATCGGGCGACCAAGGATGGGGATGACCTCATTTTGGTCATACAGGTTTATTACACTCTGAGCGTTGTCTGAAGCACCAGGAGGCGCCGATGGAGACTGCGTGGTTGGGAGATGCGTGGCTGCGGGACTAAGGGTTTCCGATATGGAGGCCATGAGGGACAGGACCCCGGAAGCAGAAGGTTGGGGAAGCAGGCGAGCGTTCCAGACCGGACTTTGTGATGGGCCTGGCCCCATGGTAGACCGCCAGGGATGTGACCCCCGCAGGTCGAGGATCCACGTGCGTTGTCCTCGCTGTATTCCATCTTGTGGAGTGCCTCCTGGCGGCGACCTGGTACGGACACTCACAAAGCCCTTCAAGTCCCCGGGGTGGTGCGGCCCAGCAGACCTGCAGCGCCCGAATGACTTCGCCTGGAGTTTTCCGGCCAATTCTCACGAGCGTTCTGCCCAAATTGGCCGGCGTAGGGCAGCCCTGCGGACAGCTCTGCTCTCCATGGCCCAGGGCCCTTTCTCGCCCAGGGCTTGTTGCTGCCGCCCAGAAATGGCACGGAAAAGAAGCGGCCCACCCGGGCACTCAGGCGCAGTGGAGCGTTCCCGGAGCAGAGTTGAAGGACGGTTGGTGGCCTGGTGTGCGCCTCCGTCTTTCGGGTAGATCGGGCGACCAAGGATGGGGATGACCTCATTTTGGTCATACAGGTTTATCACACTCTGAGCGTTGTCTGAAGCACCAGGAGGCGCCGATGGAGACTGCGTGGTTGGGAGATGTGTGGCTGCAGGACTAAGGGTTTCCGATATGGAGGCCATGAGGGACAGGACCCCGGAAGCAGAAGGTTGGGGAAGCAGGCGAGCGTTCCAGACCGGACTTTGTGATGGGCCTGGCCCCTTGGTAGACCGCCAGGGATGAGACCCCGGCAGGTCAAGGATCCACGGGCGTTGTCCTCGCTGCATTCCATCTTGTGGATTGCCTCCTGGCGGCGATCGGTTGCGGAAACACACAATGCCCTTCAAGGCCCCGGGGGGGTCGGCCCAGCAGACGTGCAGCGCCCGAATGACTTCGCCGGGCGTTTTCCGGCCAATTCTCACGAGCGTTCTGCCCAAACCAATCCTGGTTTGGGCAGAACGCTCGTGAGAATTGGCCGGCGTAGGGCAGCCCTGCGGACAGCCCTGCTCTCCATGGCCCAGGGCCCTTTCTCGCCCACGGCTTGTTGCTGCCGCCCAGAAATGGCACGGAAAAGAAGCGGCCCACCTGGGCACGCCGGCGCAGTGTAGCGTTCCCGGAGCAGAGTTGAAGAACGGGTGGTGGCCTGGTGTGCGCCTCCGTCTTTCGGGTAGATGGGGCGGCCAAGAATGGGGATGACCTCATTTTGGTCATACAGGTTTATCACACTCTGAGCGTTGTCTGAAGCACCAGGAGGCGCTGATGTAGACTGCGTGGTTGGGAGATGCGTGGCTGCGCGACTAAGGGTTTCCCATATGGAGGCCATGAGGGAGAGGACCCCGGAAGCAGAAGGTTGGGGAAGCAGGCGAGCGTTCCAGACCGGACTTTGTGATGGGCCTGGCCCCATGGTATAGCGCCAGGGACAGGACCCCCGCAGGCCGAGGTTCTGCAGGCGTTGTCCTCGCTGCAGTCGGTCTCACGGAGTGCCTCATGGCGGGGTGCGCGAGCGGGCACTCACAATGCCCACCCGGGCCCAGGGGCGCGGCGCTTCACACGTGCGGCGCCCGAGATGACTTTGCTGGGCGTTTTCTGGCCAATTCTCACGAGCGTTCTGCCCGAACTGGGATCGGTTTGGGCAGAACGCTCGTGAGAATTAGCCGGCGTTAGAGTGCCAAGTGGACCGCCCTGCTCTCCAGGGCCAGGGCCATTTCTCGCCCCGGGTATGATGCGGCCACCCGGAAATCACACGGAAAAGACGCGGCCCACCCGGGGGCACCGGCGCAGTGGAGCGCTCCGGAAGCTGAGTGGAAGGACGGATGGCACCGGGCGTTCGCCTCCGTCTTTCGGTAAGATGGGGCGCCCAAGTATTGGTTTGAACTCATTTTGGGCACGAAGGTTTATCTCACTCCGAGGGTTGTCCGAAGCGCTGGAAGTGGCTATTGGCGCCTTCGTTGTTGGGAGATGTGTGGCTGCGGGACTCAAGGTTCCCGACATGGAGGCCACGAGGAACAGGACCTCGGAAGCAGAGGGATGGGGAAGCGAGCGAGCCTTTGAGCTTGGGCTTCGTGTCGGCCCAGACCCATGGTATAGGGCCAGGTATGGGGCCCCCACAGGCCGAGGATCCGCAGGCTTTGTCCTCGCCACAGTCCGTCTCACGGAGTGCCTCTTTTTGGGGTTCCGGTACGGGCACTCACAATGCCCGGCCAGGCACCGGGGTGCGGCCCTGAAGACGTGCCGCGTCCGAGGTGTCTTCGCCGGGCGTTTTCCAGCCAATTCTCACGAGCGTTCTGCCCAAACCAGGATTGGTTTGGGCAGAACGTTCGTGAGAATTGGCCTGCGTAGGGCAGCTCTACGGACCACCCTGCTCTCCATGTCCCAGGGCCCTTTCTCGCCCAGGGCATATTGCTGCGGCCCAGAAATGGCACGGAAAAGACGCGGCCCAACTAGGCACGCCGGCGCAGTGGAGCGTCCCCGGATCAGAGTTGAAGGACGGGTGGTGGACTGGTGTGCGCCTCCGTCTTTCAGGTAGATGGGGCGGCAAAGGATGGGGATGACCTCATTTTGGTCATACATGTTTCTCTCTCTGAGGGTTGTCCGAAGCACCAGGGGACGCCGATGCAGACTGCGTGGTTGGGAGATGCGTGGCTGCGGGACTAAGGGTTTCCGATATGGAGGCCATGAGGGACAGGACCCCGGAAGCAGAAGGTTGGGGAAGCAGGCGAGCGTTCCAGACCGGACTTTGTGATGGGCCTGGCTCCATGGTAGACTGCCAGGTATGTGACCTCCGCAGGTCGAGGATCCACGGGCGTTGTGCTGGTGCAATCCATCTTGTGGAGTGCCTCTTGGAGGCGATCGGGTGCGGGCACTCAAAATGCCTTCAAGGCCCGAGGGGGGGTGGCCCAGCAGATGTGCGGCGCCCGAATGACTTCGCCGGGCGTTTTCCGGCCAATTCTCACGAGCGTTCTGCCCAAACCAGGATTGGTTTGGGCAGAACGCTCGTGATAATTGGCCGGCGTAGGGCAGCTCTACGGACCGACCTGCTCTCCATGGCCCAGGGCCCTTTCTAGCCCAGGGCATGTTGCTGCCGCCCAGAAATGGCATGGTAAAGACACGGCCCACCCTGGTACGCCGACGCAGTGGAGCGTTCCCAAGGAAGAGTTGACGGACGGGTGGGGGACTGGTGTGCGCCTCCGACTTTCGGGTAGATGGGGCGGCAAAGGATGGGCATGACCTCATTTTGGTGAACAGGTTTATCTCACTCTGATGGTTGTCCGAAGCACCAGGGGACGCCGATGCAGACTGCGTGGTTGGGAGATGCGTGGTTGCGGGACTAAGGGTTTCCGATATGGAAGCCATGAGGGACAGGACCCCGGAAGAAGAAGGTTGGGGAAGCAGGAGAGCGTTCCAGACCGGACTTTGTGATGGGCCAGGCCCCATGGTAGACCGCCAGGGATGGGACCCCCGCAGGTCGAGGATCCACGGGCGTTGTCCTCGCTGCATTCCATCTTGTGGATTGCCTCCTGGCGGCGATCGGTTGCGGACAATCACAATGTCCTTCAAGACGCCGGGGGGGTCGGCCCAGCAGACGTGCAGCGCCCGAATGACTTCGCCGGGCGTTTTCCGGCTAATTCTCACGAGCGTTCTGCCCAAACCAGGATTGGTTTGGGCAGAACGCTCGTGAGTATTGGCCGGCGTAGGGCAGCCCTGCGGACAGCCCTGCTCTCCATGGCCCAGGGCCCTTTCTCGCCCAGGGCTTGTTGCTGCCGCCCAGAAATGGCACGGAAAAGAAGCGGCCCACCCGGGCACGCCGGCGCAGTGGAGCGTTCCCGGAGCAGAGTTGAAGGACGGGTGGTGGACTGGTGTGCGCCTCCGACTTTCGGGTAGATGGGGCGTCAAAGGATGGGGATGACCTCATTTTGGTGAACAGGTTTATCTCACTTTGAGGGTTGTCCGAAGCACCAGGAGGCGCCGATGCAGACTGCGTGGTTGGGAGAAGCGTGGGTACAGGACTAAGGGTTTCCGATATGGAGGCCATGAGGGACAGGACCCCGGAAGCAGAAGTTTGGGGAAGGAGGCGAGCGTTGCAGACCGGACGTCGTGATGGGCCTGGCCCCATGGTACAGCGCCAGGGATGGGACCTCCGCCGTTCGTGGATCCACGGGCGTTATCCTCGCTGCATTCCATCTTGTGGATTGCCTCCTGGCGGCGATCGGTTGCGGACACTCACAATGCCCTTCAAGGCCCCGGGGGTGGGAGGCCCAGCAGACGTGCAGCGCCCGAATGACTGCGCCGGGCGTTTACCGGCCAATTCTCACGAGCGTTCTGCCCAAACCAGGATTGGATTGGTTTGGGCAGAACGCTCGTGAGAATTGGCCGGCGTAGGGCAGCCCTGTGGACCGACCTGCTCTCCATGGCCCAGGGCCCTTTCTCGCTGAGGGCTTGTTGCTACCGCCCAGAAATGGCACGGAAAAGACGCGGCCCACCCGGTTACGCCGGCGCAGTGGAGCGTTCCCGGATCAGAGTTGAAGGATGGGTGGTGGACTGGTGTGCGCCTCCGTCTTTCAGGTAGATGGGTCGGCAAAGGATGGGGATGACCTCATTTTGGTCATACAGGTTTATCTCACTCTGAGGGATATCCGAAGCACCAGGATGCCCGATGGAGACTGCGTGGTTGGGAGATGCGTGGCTGCGGGACTAAGGGTTTCCGACCTGGAGGCCATGAGGGACAGGACCCCGGAAGCAGAAGGTTGGGGAGGCAGGTGAGCGTTGCAAATCGGACTTCGTGATGGGCCTGGCCTCATGGTAGAGCGCCAGGGATGGGACCCCCGCAGGTCGAGGATCCACGGGCTTTGTCCTCGCTGCATTCCATCTTGTGGATTGCCTCCTGGCGGTGATCGGTTGTGGACACTCACAATGCCCTTCAAGGCCCCGGGGGGGGGGGCGGCCCAGCAGACGTGCAGCGCCCAAATGACTGCGCCGGGCGTTTTCCGGCCAATTCTCACGAGCGTTCTGCCCAAACCAGGATTGGTTTGGGCAACGCTCGTGAGAATTGGCCGGTGTAGGGCAGCTCTGCGGACCGCCCTGCTCTCCATGGCCCAGGGCCCTTTCTCGCCCAGGGCATGTTGCTGCCGCCCAGAAATGGCACGGAAAAGACGCGGCCCACCCTGGTACGCCGACGCAGTGGAGCGTTCCCGGAGCAGAGTTGAATGACGGGTGGTGGACTGGTGTGCGCCTCCGACTTTCGGGTAGATGGGGCGGCAAAGGATGGGCATGACCTCATTTTGGTGAACAGGTTTATCTCACTCTGAGGGTTGTCCGAAGCACCAGGAGGTGCCGATGCTGACTTCGTGGTTGGGCGATGCGTGGGTACGGGACTACGGGTTTCCGATATGGAGGCCATGAGGGACAGGACCCCGGAAGCAGAAGTTTGGGGAAGGAGGCGAGCGTTGCAGACTGGACTTCGTGATGCCTGGCCCCATGGTAGAGCGCCAGGGATGGGACCCCCGCAGGTCGAGGATCCACGGGCGTTGTCCTCGCTGCATTCCATCTTGTGGAGTGCCTCCTGGCGGCGATCCGGTGCGGACACTCACAATGCCCTTCAAGGCACGGGGGGGGGGGGCGGCCCAGCAGACGTGCGGCGCCCGAATGACTTCGCCGGGCGTTTTCCGGCCAATTCTCACGAGCGTTCTGCCCAAACCAGGATTGGTTTGGGCAGAACGCTCGTGAGAATTGGCCGGCGTAGGGCAGCCCTGTGGACCGACCTGCTGTCCATGGCCCAGGGCCCTTTCTCGCTGAGGGCATGTTGTATGAGTTCTAGTACTTTGGGGGTGGAGTCTTTTGGGTTTTCCATATAAAGAATCATGTCATCTGCAAAGAGAGAGAGAGTTGACTTCTTCAGTGCCAATTTGGATACCTTTTATTTTTCTTTGTTGTCTGATTGCTGTTGCTAGGACTTCTAATACTATGTTGAACAAGACTGGTGAGAGTGGGCATCCTTGTCGTGATCCTGATCTCAATGGGAAGGCTGCAAGCTTTTTCCCATTGAGGATGATATTTGCTGTGGGTCTTTCATAGATAGATATGATGAAGTTCAGGAATGTTCCCTCTATCTCTATACTTTGCAGCGTTTTAATCACGAATGGATGCTGGATTTTTTCAAGTGCTTTTTCTGCATTGATTGAGAGGACCATGTAGTTCTTCTCTCTTCTCATATTAATTTTTTCAATGACATTGATTGATTTATGAATGTTGAACCATCCTTGTAGCCCAGGGATGAATCCCACTGGTCATGGTAGATAATCTTTTTAATGTTCTTTTTGACCCTGTTTGCAAGGATCTTGTTGAGAATCTTAGCATCCATATTCATCAGTGATATTGGTCTGAAATTATCCATTTTGGTAGGGTCTTTGCCTGGTTTGGGGATAAGGGTAATTCTGGCTTCATAGAATGAGTCTGGATGTTTTCCTTCTGCTTCAATTTTTTGAAACAGCTTCAGGAGAATTGATGTTATTCTTCTTTGTAAGTTTGGTAGAATTCCCCAAGCAATCCATCAGGTCTTGGGCTCTTGTTTCTTGGGAGGTTTTTGATCACTGCTTATATCTCGTTACTAGATATCGGTCGATTCAGGTTGTCGATCTCTTCCTGGTTCAATTTTGGAAGTTTATAATTTTCCAAGAATGCTTCCATTTCATCAAGGTTGCTAAGCTTATTGGCATATAACTATTGATAATAACTTCTGATGATTGTTTCTACTTCCTCCTTGTTAGTTGTGATCTCTCCGTTTTCATTTATAATTTTGTGAATTTGGGCTTTCTCTCTTTTCTTTTGGATTAGTGTGGCCAGTGCCTTATTGATCTTATTGATTCTTTAAAAAAAAAACAACAACTTCTAGTTTCATTGATACGTTCTACTGTATCTTTGGTTTCTACCTCATTGATCTCAGCTCTAATCTGGATGATTTCTCTTCTTATGTGTGGAGTTGGTTTGATTTTTTTGTTGATTCTCCAGTTCTTTAAGGTGTAGAGACATCTGCTGTATTCTGGATTTTTCAAAATTTTGATGGAGGCTTGGATGTCTATGTATTTCCCCCTTAGAAACGCCTTTGCTGTATCCCATAGGGTTTGGATCGAAGTGTCTTTATTCTCATTGGTTTCCAATTGTTTCAGTTCTTCTTTAATCTCCTGGTTGATCCAAGCATTCTTAAGCAAGATGGTCTTTAGCTTCCAGTGGTTTGAGTTCCTTCTGTACTTTTCCTTGTGATTAAGCTCCAGTTTCAAGGCATTATGATCTGAGAATATGCAGGGAAAAATCTCAGTCTTTTGATATCAGTTTAGTCCTGATTTATGACCCAGCATGTGGTCTATTCTTGAGAAGGTTCCCTGTGCTCTTGAGAAGAATGAGTATTCTTTTGTTTTAGGGTGGAATGTTCTGCATATATCTATGAGATCCATCTGTTCCAATGTGTCATTCAATGCTCTTGTTTCTTTATTGATTTTCTGCTTCAATGATCTGTCTATTTCTGAGAGAGGCTTGTTAAGATCTCCAATGATGAGTGTATTCATATCAATATGACTCTTTATCTTGATTAACGTTTTCTTTTGTAATTGGATGCTCCCATATTGGAGGCATAGATATTTATAATTGTTAGATCATCTTGGTGGATTGTCACTTTAAGAATTATGAAGTGTCCTTCTGTATCTCTGACTACAGCCTTTAGTTTAAAATCTAATTTATCTGATATGAGAATTGCTACCCCAGCCTTCTTTTGAGGCCCATTGGCATGAAAGATGCTTCTCCATCCCTTCACTTTCAGTTCGGGTGTATCTTTAGGTTCAAAATGGGTCTCTTGTAGAGAAAATATGGATGGGTTCTGTCGTTTTATCCAATCTGCAACCCTGTGCTGTTTTTTTGGGCACATTTAGGCCATTCTCTTTGAGATTGATTATTGATAGATACATTTTTATTGACATCGAGTTACCTTTGAAGTCTTTCTTTCTGTAGATTGTCTCTATATTTCTCTTCCATGCTTTTATTAGGATTTTTACTCTTTTATAGAACCCCCCTTAATATTTCCTGCAGTGTCGGCTTGGTGGTAGCATAGTCTTTTAAGTCTTGCCGGTCTTGGAAACTATTTATATCTTCATCCATTTTGAATGTCAGTCTTGATGGATAAAGTATTCTTGGCTGCATGTTCTTCTCATTTAGTGCCCTGAATATATCTTACCAGCCTTTTCTGGATTGCCAGGCTTCTGTGGAAAGGTCTGATGTTATATTGATGGGCTTTCCTATGTAAGTAAGGAGCCTCTTTGCCCTAGCAGCTTTCAGGAGATTATACCTACAATTATAATTCCTCAATTTGACTATCAGGTGTCGTGGGTTTTTTTTTTTTTTTGAATGTATAATCTTGGGTGGAGACCATTTAGCCTCCAGTACATGAATTCTGGTTCCATTCGCGAGATTGGGAAAATTTTCTTGAAGGACTTGTTCCACTATATCTTCTAGATCTTTCTTTCTTCTCCCCTTCAGGGATTCCAGTAATTCTGAGGTTGGAACGTTTCATGGCATCATTTTTTTCCCTGATTCTGTTTTCGTGATTTCTAAGCTGTTTGTTCCAGGCTTCCTCCTGATCCTTTCTCTCTATCTGTTTGTCCTCCAGATCACTAATTCTATCTTCTGTCTCAGTTACCCTAGCTTTGAGAGAGTTTAGATTAGATTGGAACTCATTGAGAGCATTGTGGACCTCCTCCCTGGTAGCTTTAAGCTCCGCCCTAACATTGTGAACATCATGTCTCATGGCTTTCAGCTTGGCCCTAATCAATTATGTTTGGTCATCCATGCCTTTCTCCAAACTAGCTATTGCCTGGATTATTGTTAACCAGAATTCTCTTTCCAACATATTGTCTATGTTGATAGCCATTAGCTCTAGTGCAGAAGGACCATCCCCTGTATTTTTCTTCTGTTGGGCATTCCTCGTCCTAGTCATTTTGGTGAGAGATGACTGAACAGATGTAGCTGGATGTATCAACCATGGTGCAGTCAAGGTGCACCCTGGAACACTTCTGAACAATCAGGATTCCCCACCCAAATGAGAGACAAAAGAAAAGAAAAAGAAAAAAAAAACAAACCAAAAAAGTGATAGAGAGAGAGACAGGAAAGAAAGGGCAGATTAAAGAGAAAGTTCAGCCCAAATGGGCCCCAAGGTAAGATTTATGAAGTAGACAAACAAAAAGACGGATAAAGGTATATGACAAGAGAAAAAAAAATATATATATACAAAAAAAGGAAGACCCTCGTCAAAAAGAACCCCACGTGTAAGATTTATATACTATCAGGACAAACACAAAAACACAGAAACACTGGTGGAAGATAAAGATTGGAGAGTGGTTATAAATTCTCAGTGTGTTCGAGGAAGGCTGTTTTAATTCTTCCTGGATGTATCCTGATACCTTTGTTAAAGGACTCAACTTTTCTAAGATAAAGGGGTATTAAAAATTAGTTACCTATAGGGGTAGTATTGATTGGGGAAAGGGGACTACTTTGAAGTTTAACTCTATATGAATAATAGAAGATAAAAATAAAAAGGAAAAACCTAAACTAAACTAAAATATAAAAAAAAGTAGGAATAAAAAAATAGAAATGCATAAGGAAAACATAGGTGTATGTATCAAAAAGTTAAGGTTAGAAAGTTATTATGGAATTTGATGTACTGGACAGCTCGCTGTGATGGTAAATAGGTTAATAAAATTACATATATATATATATATATATATATATATATATCAGAATAGTGGGAATGAATGAAAAAGAAAACTTTTCCTATGAAGTAGTGTTTGTACTCTTGTAGTCCTTTTTTATTTTTTTCTCTCTCTTTTTTTTTTCTTTCTTGGTTTGTTTTCTGGGGGAGGGGCCTGCCACGTGGGTTTTCAGTCAGTGATGTTCCCTGAGTTACGTTCTTGCGCCCCCCTCAAGGTGGTGGGCTCTGAGGAAACTGTTTTTTTTTTTTTCCGACTTTTGTTCTCTGGAGGTTTTTATGTTTATTCACTTTTTTTCTCACTTTGACTGCTTTTGATGGTTTTTGTAGTTTTAGAGGAAAATAAACCACACCCTGATCTCCCTCTCAGAGAGAAGCCTCAGTCTGGCTGCAGAGTCTAAATAAGTTCCCCATGGGCCACTGGCAGAGCAGGTTTCAAGTCGCTGTTTCTGGGGTACCCAAAGCCAAGGAAGTAGCGGCTGTCTGGGAAGCTCCAGACCGCCAGAGAGGTTCCAAGCAGCAGTCACACACTGAGATATTCCTGCTGGCCAGGGCTGGGAGTGCCTGGTCTTTCTGGGCCTAAGAGCGCCCAGCTTGCATGCACCAATTTCAGGGGAGGCTGAGGTTCACGCGCAGGTCTCAGGCTCTGAGAACAAGGTGCAGATCCGAGAGCACCAGGTTGGGCCTTCAAGCACCTCTCTCAGGGGAGAGTTTGATGCAGGCTCTGAAACAATGGCACATATGAAAGGGTACTGGCTGGGCCTTTATACCTCTCTCAGGGGAGTATGTCAGGCTCTATAGCAGGGCTCATGCATTCTGCCATCCAGCATGGCTCCCATCCCCTCACAGGAGCCAGAACCCATGCATTCTCAGGTGCACTGGCGGCTTAGGGACCAAGACCTGGTTTCTTGGCTGCACTCTCTCTGGCTCAGCACCAGGGGAGGCTGTCCTGGGACCAGGGACTTAAGCCCCTGTCGCTAGCCATCCCAATTCCCACAATCCCCCCCCCCCCACCGGAGATTCTTAGCTCTTTTGGAGTGCTTTCCACCAGTCTCCAAGTTAATGCTGGTCCCCAGATGCAGGGCACTCTCGCTCGTATTGGGGTATTACTTTCCAACTGATTGCCTCTGGTGGCTCCCTCCCCCTTTTGTTTATCTTCTGATATCAGTCCCCCATTCCCACTCCGCGTTACCTGCACACTGGTGTCTTCTGCCCCTGTAGAGAACCAGACGTGTATAATACTGATCTCAGGGTGATTTCATGGGTGATTGGAGTTCTTTGGTAGGTAATCAGCTCACTTTGGGGTACAGGTTGAAAAGCCATCTCCTCCTACTTCCCTGCCATCTTGTCGACCTCTCTCTGCTTCAATTTTTTGAAACAGTTTCAGGAGAATAGGTGTTATTTCTTCTTTGAATGTTTTATAGAATTCCCAAATGAATCCATCAGGGCCTGTGTTTTTGTTTTTTGGGAGGTTTTTGATCACCGCTTCAACCTCATTACTAGATATTGGTCTTCAGATTGTCCGTTTCTTCCTGGTTGAATTTTGCGAGTTTATAGTTTTCCAGGAATGCATCCATTTCATCTAGGTTGCTTAGCTTATTGGCATATAACTGTTGATAACTTCTGATAGTTGTTTCTATTTCCTTGGTGTTCATTGTGATCTCTACCTTTTCATTCATAATTTTATTAATTTGAGCTTTCTCTCTTTTCTTTTGGATTAGTGTGGCCAATGGTTTCTCGATCTTATTGATTCTTTCAAAAAACCAGCTGCTAGTTTCACTGATATGTTCTACTGTATCTCTGGTTTCTACCTCATTGATCTCAGCTCTAATCTTGATTATTCCCCTTCTTGTGTGTGGAGTTGGTTTGTTTTGTTGTTGATTCTCCAGTTCTTTAAGGTGTAAAGACAGCTGCTGTCTTCTGGATTTTTCAATTTTTTTTTTTTTGAGGGATGCATGGATGGCTATGTATTACCCCCTAAGGACCGCCTTTGCTGTATCCCATAGGTTTTGGATCGAAGTGTCTTCATTCTCATTGGTTTCCATGCATTATTTCAGTTCTTCTTTGATCTCCTGGTTGATCCAAGCATTCTTAAGCAAGGTGGTCTTTAGCTTCCAGGTGTTTGAGTTCCTTCTGAACTTTTCCTTGTGATTGAGCTCCAGTTTCAAAGCATTATGATCTGAGGATGTGCAGGGAATAATCTCAGTCTTTTGGTATCGGTTGAGTCCTGTTTTGTGACTCAGTATGTGGTCTATTCTTGAGAAGGCTCCATGTGGACTTGAGAAGAATGAGTATTTTGATGTTTTAGGGTGGAATGTTCTGTATATATCTATAAGGTCCATCTAGTCCAGTGTGTCATTCAATGCTCTTGTTTCTTTATTGATTTTCTGCTTCAATGATCTGTCTATTTCTGAGAGAGGCATGTTACGATCTCCTATGATGAGTGTATTCATATCAATATAACTCTTTATGTTGATTAACAGTTTTCTTATGTAATTGGCTGCTCCCATATTGGGAGCATAGATATTTATAATTGTTAGATCATCTTGATGGATAGTCCCTTTAAGAATTATGTAGTGTCCTTCTGTATCTCTGACTACAGCCTTTAGTTTAAAATCTAATTTATCTGATATGAGAATCGCTACCCCGGCCTTCTTTTGAGGCCCATTGGCATGAAAGATGCTTCTCCATCCCTTCACTTTCAGTCTGGGTGTATCTTTAGGTTCAAAATGGGTCTCTTGTAGACAACATATGGATGGGTCCTGTCATTTAATCCAGTCTGCAACCCTGTGCCATTTTATGTGCACATTTAGGCCATTCACATTTAGGATGATTATTGATAGATACGTTTTTATTGACATCGTGTTATCTTTGAAGTCTTTCTTTCTGTATATGGTCTCTATATTTCTGTTCATACTACTCTGGGGTTTTTTGCTCTCTTATAGAACCCCCTTAATATTTCCTGCAGTGTCGGCTTGGTGGTTGCATAGTCTTTTAAGTCTTGCTGGTCTTGGAAACTCTTTATCTCTCCATCCATTTTGAATGTCAGTCTTGCTGGGTAAAGTATTCTTGGCTGCATGTTCTTCTCATTCAATGCCCTGAATATATCTTGCCAGCCCTCTCTGGCTTGCCAGGTGTCTGTTTAGAGGTCTGACATTATTCTGATGGGCTTTCCTCTGTACGTAAGGATCTTCTTTGTCCTAGCTACTTTCAAGAGGTTCTGCCTACAATTATATTTCTTCATTCTTACTGCTAGGTGTCTCGAGGACTTTTGAGAATCTGTAATCTTGGGGGGATACCGTTCGGCCTCTAGTACAGGAATGCTGGTTCCATTCATGAGATTCGGAAAATTTTCATGAAGAACTTGTTCCACTATATCTTCTAGACTTCTTTCTTTCTCCTCTCCTTCAGGGATTCTAATAATTCTGACGATGGAACATTTCATGGCATCATTTATTTCCGTGATTCTGTTTTCATGGCTCTAATCTGTTTGTTTAAGGCTTCCTCCTGATACTTCTTCTCTATCTGTTCATTCTCCAGATCACTAATTCTATCTTCTGTCTCAGTTACTCTAGCTTTGAGAGAATTTAGATTAGAGGGGAACTCATTGAGAGCATTGTGAAGCTCATCCCTGGTAGTTTTCAGCTCTTCCCTAATATTGAAAACGTGATCTCTGGTCGTTTTAACTTAGGCTCTAATCAGTTCCTTTTGGTCACTCATGGCTTTCTCCAACCTAGCTATTGCTTGGATAATTGTTAGCCTGAATTCTCTTTCTGACACATTGTCTATGTTGATAGCCATTAGCTCTGTTGCAGAAGATCCATTTTTCGTATTTTTTTTCTGTTGGGCATTCCTCCTCCTACTCATTTTGGTGAGAGATGGCTGAATGGGTGTATCTGGATGTATCGACAGTGGTGCAGTCAAGGTGCACCCTGGAACGCTTCTGATCAATCAGAGTTACCCACCCAAATAAGAGGAAAAAGAAAAGGAAAAGAAAAAAAGAGAGAGGGAGAGAGACAACAATGAAAGGTGAGATAAAAGAGAAGGTTCAGCCCAAATGGGTTCCAAGGTAAGATTTATGAAGTTTAAACAAAAACAGACAAACAAAATGACTGATAAAAGTATATGAGAAGAGAAAAATATATATATATATATTTGCATATATATTCAAATAAAGGAATAACCTTATCAGAAAGAAACCCGAGTGTAAGATTTATATACTATCAGGACAAACACAAAAACACAGAAAAAGGGGTGCCTGGGTGGCTCAGTGGGTTAAGCCGCTGCCTTCGGCTCAGGTCATGATCTCAGGGTCCTGGGATCAAGTCCCGCATCGGGCTCTCTGCTCAGCAGGGAGCCTGCTTCCTCCTCTCTCTCTCTCTGCCTGCCTATCTGCCTACTTGTGATCTCTCTCTGTCAAATATATAAATAAAAAAAAAACCACAGAAATACTGGTGGAAGAAAAAGATTGTAGAGTGGTTGTAAATTCTCAGTGTGGGTGAGGAAGGTTTTTTGTTTTTTGTTTTTTATTTTTGTTGTTGTTTTTTTCCAGATGTATCTTGATATATTTGTTAAAGACTCCACTTTCCTAAGATAAAGGGGGATTAGGAATTGTTTAACCTATAGGGGTGGCATTGATTGGGGAAAGGGGATTACCTTGAAGTTTAATTCTATATGAATATTAGAAAATAAAAATTAAAAAAAGGAATAAACTAGACTAAACTAAACTAAAATTATTAAAAAATAAATTTAAAAAACAGAAATGCAAAAGGAAAACACAGGTGTATGTATCAAAAAGTTCAGGTTACAAGGTTATTATGGAATTTGATGTACTGGACATCTCACTGTGATGGTAAATAGGTTAAAAAATTTTCTATATAATAATAAAAAATTATCTTTAAAAAAATGAGCCAGGATTGTGGGAACAAATTAATAATAAAAATTGTCCCATGAAGTAGTGGTGGTTTTTCTCTTGTTGTCTTTTTTTTTCCTTTCCCAGTTGGTTTTCTGGGGGAGGGGCCTGCCACGTGGATTTTCAGTCAATGATGTTCTCTGAGTTAAGTCCTCCCAGCCCCCTCAAGGGGGTGGGCTCTTAGGAAACTGTTTTTTTTCAGGCTTTTGTTCTCTGGAGGTTTTTATATTTGTTCACTTTTGTTTTTCTCTCTTGCCTTGAGGGCTTTTGATGGTTTTTGTAGGTTTAGAGGAAAGAAAACTGTACCCTGACCTCCGTCTCATAGAGAAGCCTCAATCTGGCTGCAGAGCCCAAATAAATCCCCCCTTCAACACTGGCAGAGCAGGTTCCCAGTCGCGGTCCCTGGGGACTCAAGATTTTTTGCTTGTACCCAAAACCACAGCAGTGGCGGCTGTCTGGGCAGCTCCAGACTGCCAGAGAAGTTCCAAGCAGCAATCGCACACTGAGATTTTCCCACTGGCACAAGCTGGGAGTGCCTGTTCTTTCCAGGTCCGAGAGCACCAGGCTGGTGCCTGTGCCATCTCTCTCTGGGGAGGGCGCAGGGCATGACTCGGACTCTGATGGCATGGCAGGGCACTTGCATGGGGACTGCAAAAAGGCTGTGCTTCTGTTGGCTGGCGAGGCTCCCAGACCCTCATGGGAGCTGGGCGCCACACGCTCTCAGGTGAGCTTGCTGGTGGTTCAGGGACCAAGACCTGGTTTCTCTGCCGCACTCTTTCTAACTCTGCACCAGGGGTGGCTGTCCTGGGTCTGGGGACTTAAGCCCCTGACCCTAACACCCCGATTCCTGCAATTTCTCCCCAGTGATCCTTTGCTCTTCTTGAGTGCTTTCTACTATACTTCTGAGATAATGCTGGTCCCCAGACGCAGGGCACTCTCGTATTGGGATATTACTTTCCGGTGGGTCACCTCTGGTAGCACCATGCCCCTTTTGTTTATCTTCCGATATCAGTCCGACTTTCCCACTCCGCTTTACCTGCCCACTGGCGTCTTCTGCTCCGGTAGAGATCCAGACGTGTATAATTCGGGTCTCAGGCTGATTTTGTCGGTGAGTGGAGTTCAATAGAAGTAATCAGCTCATTTTAGGGTCCAGATTGAAAGGGAGCCTCCTCCTACTTCTCCGCCATCTTGTCTCCAGTATAAACATATTAACAATTTTTTTAAATTAAATTAATTTATTTATTTTCATAAAAACAGTATTCATTATTTATTTCACCAACCCAGTGCTCCATGCAATCTGTGCACTCTATAATACCCACCACCTGGTACCCCAAGCTCCCACCTCCCCCGCCACTTCAATCCCCTTAGTTGTTTTTCAGAGTCCATAGTCTCTCCTGATTCACCTCCCCTTCCAATTTCCCCCAACTCCCTTCTCCTCTCTAAGACCCCTTGTCCTCCATGATATTTGTTATGCTCCACAAATAAGTGAAACCATATGATAATTGACTCTCTCTGCCTTTCTTCATTCAGCACAATCTCTTCCAGTCCCGTCCATGCTGCTACAAAAGTTGGGTATTCATCCTTTCTGATGGAGGCATAATACCCCATAGTGTATAAGGACCACATCTTCCTTATCCATTCGTCCGTTGAAGGGCATCTTCATTCTTTCATAGTTTGGCGACCGTGGCCATTGCTCCTATATACATTAGGGTACAGATGGCCCTTCTTTTTACGACATCTGTATCTTTGGGGTAAATACCCAGTAGTGAAATTTCAGGGTCATAGGGAAGTTCTATTTTTAATTTCTTGAGGAATCTCCACACTGTTCTCCAGAGAGGCTGCACCAACTTGCAATCCCACCAACAGTGTAAAAGGGTTCCCCTTTCTCCACATCCTCTCCAACACATGTTGTTTCTTGTTTTGTTAATTTTGGCCATTCTAACTGGTGTAAGGTGATATCTCAATGTGGTTTTAATTTGAATCACCCTGAGGGCTAGTGATGATGTACATTTTTTCATGTGTCTGATTGCCGTTTGTATGTCTTCATTGGAGAATTGTCTGTTAATATCTTCTGCCCATTTTTTGATATGTTTGCCTATTTCCTATGTGTTGAGTTTGAGGAGTTCATTATAGATCCTGGATATCAACCTTTTGTCTGTACTGTCATTTGCAAATATCTTATCACATTCTGTGGGTTGCATCTTTGTTTTTTTGACTGTTTCCTTTGCTGTGCAGAAGCTTTTGATTTTGATGAAGTCCCAAAAGTTTATTTTGGCTTTTGTTTCCTTTGCCTTTGGATACATATCTTGAAAGAAGTTGCTGTGGGTGATATAGAAGAGATTACTGCCTATGTTCTCCTCTAGGGTTCTGATGGATTCCTGTCTTACGTTGAGGTCTTTTATCCATTTTAACAATGTTTATTCTTCTGATCCTTGAGCATGGAATGGTCTTCTGTCTTTTTTGTTTTCTTCAATTTTTTTCACGAGTGTTCTGTAGTTCCTCGAGAAAAATCCTTTACTTCTTTGGTATGGTTTATTCCCAGGTATCTTATGGTTTCAGTGCTGTAGTAAATGAAATTGATTCTCTAATGTCCCTTTCTGTATTTTCATTGATAATGTAGAAGAAAGCCACTGATTTCTGTACAATAATTTCGTATCCTGCCACATTATTGAGTTGCTGTATGAGTTCTGGTAGTTTGGAGGTGGGGTGCTTTGGGTTTTCCATATAAAGTATGTCATCTGTGAGGAGAGAGTGTTTGACTTCTTCATTACCAATTTGGATACCTTTTATTTCTCTTTGTTGTCTAATTGCTGTTGCTAGGATTTCAAATAGTTTGTAGAACAAGAGGGGTGAGAGTGGGCATCCTTGTCATGTTCCTGATCTCAAAGGGAAGCCTGTCAGCTTTTACCCATCGAGGATGATATTCACTGTGGGTTTTTCATAGAAACATTTTATGAAGTTGACTAATGTTACCTCTATCCCTATACTTTGAAGCATTTTAATCAGGACCGGATGCTGGATTTTGTATAATGCTTTTTCTTCTTCAATGGAGAGGACCATGTTGTTCTTCTCTCTACGCTTCATAATTTGTTCTATGACATTGATTGATTTGTGAATGCTGAACCATCCTTGCAACCCAGGGATAGATCCCACCTGGTCATGGTGGATCATCTTTTGAATGTACTGTTGGATCCTGTGAGCTAGGATCTTGTTGAGAATCTTAGTATCCATATTCATCAGTGATATTGGTCTGAAATTCTCCTTTTGGTGAGGTCTTTGCCTGGTTTGTGGAGCAGGGTAATGCTGCCTTCATAAAAAGGGTCTGGAGGTTTTCTTTCTGCTTAATTTTTGGAACGAGCTTCAGGAGAAGACATGTTATTTCTTCTATGAAAGTCTGGTAGATTTCTCCTGTGAATCCATCAAGTCCTGGGCTCTTGTTTATTGGGAGGTTTTTGATCACTGCTTCAATCTGGTTACTGGGTAAAAGTCTATTCATGTTGTGAATTTCTTCCCGGTTCAATTTTGGGATTATACTTTTCTAAAAATGCATCCATTTCACAAAGGTTGCTTAGCATATTGGCATACAACTGTTTAATTTTTTAAATTATTTTCAGTGTAACCATATTCAATGTTTTAGCACAACTCCCAGTGTTCCATGCACTCCATACCATCTCTAATAAGCACCACTTGGTTCCCCCAAACTCCCACCCCCACCCATGCAAAGACCTCAGATTCTTTTACAGAGTCCATAGTCTCTCATGGTTCACCTCCGCTTCCAATTTCCCTCAACTCCCTTCTCCTCTCCACCTCCCCTTGTCCTCCATGGTATTGTTTATGCTCCACACTTAATAAAACAATATGATAACTGACTCTGTCTGCTTATCTTATTCCACTAAGCATAATCTCTTCCAGTCCCGTCCATGTTGCTGCAAAATTTGGGTATTCAACCTTTCTGATGGAGGCATAATACTCCATTGTGTATATGGACTACATCTTCCTTATCCATTCGTCTTTTGAAGTGCATCTTCGTTTTTTCCACAGTTTGTTGACCATGGCCATTGCTGCTATAAACATTGGGGTACAGATGACCCTTCGTTTCACTCCATCTGTATCTTTGGGGTAAATACCCAGTAGTGCAATTGCAGGGTCCTAGGATAGCTCTGTTTTTAATTTCTTGAGGAATCTCCACACTGTTCTCCAAAGTGGCTGCACCAACTTGCGTTCCCACCAATAGTTTAAGAGGGTTTCCCTTTCTCCACATCCTCTCCAACACATGTTGTTTCCTGTCTTGCTTATTTTGGCTGTTCTAACTGGGGTAAGGTGGTATCTCAATGCGCTTTTAATGTGCATCAGCCTGATGGCTAGTGATGATGTACATTTTCTCATGTGTCTGATAGGCATTTGTATGTCTTCATTGGAGAAGTGTCTCTTCATATCTTCTGCCCATTTTTACAATATGATTGCTGTTTTGTGTGTGTTGAGTTTGAGGAGTTCCTTATAGGTCCTGGATATCAACCATTTGTCTGTCCTGTCATTTGCAAGTATCTTCTTGCAATCCTTGGGTTGCTCTTTGTTTTGTTGACTGTTTCCTTTGCTATGCAGAAGGTTTAGATTTTGATGAAGTCCCAGAAATTTATTTTGGCTTTTGTTTCCTTTCCCTTTGGAGACATATCTTGAAAGAAGTTGTTGTGGCTGACATCGAAGAGATTACTGCCTATATTCTCCTCTATGATTCTGATGGATTTTGTCTCACATTGAGGTCTTTTATCCATTTTGAGTTTATCTTTGTGTGCGGTGTAAGAGAATGGTCCAGTTTCATTCTTCTACGTATAGTTGCCCAGTTTTCTCTGCACCATTTATTGAAGAGACTGTCTTTTTTCCACTGTATATTTTTTTCTGTTTTGTCTCAGATTATTTGACCATAGAGTTGAGGGTCCATATCAGGGCTCTCTACTCTGTTCCACTGGCCTATATGTCTATTTTTTTGCCTGTACCATGCTGTCTTGGTTATCATAGCTTTGTAGTAAAGCTTAAAATCAGGAAATGTGATGCCCCCATTTGCATTTTCTTTTCTTTTCCAATTGATTTATTTTCAGAAAAACAGTACTCATTATTTTTTCACCACACCCAGTGCTCCATGCAATTTGTGCTCTCTATAATGCCCACCACCTGGTACCCAACCTCCCACACCCCCGCCACTTCAAAACCCTAAGATTGTTTTTCAGAGTCCATAGTCTCTCATGGTTCACCTCCCCTTGCAATTTCCCCAAACTCCCTTTTCCTCTCTAACTTCCCTTGTCCTCCATGCTATTTGTTATGCTCCACACATAAGTGGAACCTTATGATAATTTATTCTCTCTGCTTGACTTATTTCACTTATTTCACTCAGCAGAATCTCTTCCAGTCCCATTCATGTAGCTACATATGTTAGGTATTCATCCTTTCTGATGGAGGCCTAATACTCCATAGTGTATATGGACCACATATTCCTTATCCAATCGTCCATTGAAGGGCATCTTGGTTCTATCCACTGTTTGGCGACCATGGACATTGCTTCTATAAATTTGGGGGTAGATATGGCCCTTCTTTTCACTCCATCTGTTTCTTGGGGGTAAATACCCAGTAGTGCAATTGCAGGGTCTTAGGGAAGTTCTATTTTTAATTTCTTGAGTAATCTCCACACTGTTCTCCAGAGTGGCTGCACCGACTTGCTTTCCCACCATCAGTGTAAGAGGGTTCCCCTTTCTCCACATCCTCTCCAACACATGTTGATTCCTATCTTTCTAAGGCCATTCTAACTGGTGTAAGGTGATATCTCAATGTGGTTTTAATTTGCATCTCCCTGATGGCTAGTGATGACAAACATTTTTTAATGTGTCTGATAGCCATTTGTATGTCTTCATTGGAGATATGTCTCTTTGTATCTTCTGCCCATTTTTTAATAGGATTATCTGTGTTGTATGTGTTGAGTTTCAGGAATTGTTTATAGATCCTGGATATCAAGGTTTTGTCAGTACTGTCATTTGCAAATATCTACTCGAATTCGGTGGGTTGCCTCATTGTTTTGTTGACTGTTTCCTTTGCTGTGTAGAAGCTTTTGATCTTTATGAAGTCCCAAACGTTCATCTTCACTTTTTTTTCCTTTGCCTTTGGAGACATATTTTGAAAGAAGTTGCTATGGCCAATGTTGAAGAGGTTTCTGCCTATGTTCTCCTCCAAGATTCTGATGGATTCCTGCCTCAGGTTGAGGTCTTTTATCCATTTCGAGTTTCTCTTTGTGTATGGTGTCAGAGAATGGTCGAGTTTCATTCATCTACACAAAGCTGTCCCAATTTTCTCAGCAGCATTTATTGAAAAGACTTTGTTTTTCCTTTGTATATTTTTTCCTGCTTTCTTGAAAATTATTTGACTATAGATTGATGGTCCATATCTGAGCTCTCTATTCTGTTACTCTGGTCTAATGGCCTGTTTTTATGCCAGTCCCCTGCTGTCTTGGTGATCACAGCTTTGTAGTAACCCTTGAAGCCAGGCAACAGGGTACACCCAGTTTTATTCTTTTCTTTTTGGCATTTCCTTAGCAATACGGGATCTCCTCTGATTCCACACCAATTTTAGGCTTGGGTTGCTCCAGCTCTTTGAAAAATACCGGAGGAATTTTGATCAGAATGGCATTAAAAGGATAGATTTCTCTAGGCTGTATAGACTTTTTAAGACTGTTTATTCTTCTGATCCATGAGCATGGAATGGTCTTCCATCTTTATGGTTTTCTTCCATTTATTTCATGAGTGTTCTGTAGTTCCCTGAGTATAGATTGCCTATCACTTTGATTTGGTTTATTCCCAGGTATCTTATGGGTTGGGAGCTGTAGTAAATGGAATTGATTCTCTAATTTCCCTTTCTGTATTTTCATTGTTAAAGGATAAGAAAACCACTGATTTTTGTACAAAGATTTTGTATCCTCCCGCATTATTGAAGTGCTGTATGAGTTCTAGTAGTTTTGGGGTGGATTCTTTTGGGTTTTCCATATAAAGTATGTCATCTGTGAAGAGAGAGTTTGACTTCTTCATTGCCAATTTGGATACATTTTATTTCTCCTTCTTGTCTGATTGCTGTTGCTAGGACTTCAAATACTATGTTGAATAAGAGTGGAGAGAGTGGGCATCCCTGTCATGATCCTGATCTCTAAGGAAGGCTGTCAGCTTTTACCCATTGAGGATGGTATTCACTGTGGTGTTTTCATAGATACACTTAAGGAAGCTGATGAATGTTCCCTCTATCCCTACTTTGAAGTGTTTTATTCAGGAACGAAAGCCGGATTTTCTCAAATGTGTTCTTTTCACCAATTGAGATGACCACGTGGTTTTTCTGTCTTCGCTTATTAATTTGTTTCTGATGTTGATTGATTTGTGAATGATGAAGCATCCTTGCAACCCAGGGATAGATCCCACCTGGCCATGGTGGATCATCTTTTTAATATGCTGTTGGATCCTATGAGCTTGCCTATTGTTGAGAATCTTAGTATCGATATTCATCAGTGATATTGGTCTGAAATTCTCCTTTTTGGTGAGGTCTTTTCCTGGTTTGGGGATCAGGGTAATGCTGGCTATATAAGAAGAGTCAGGAAGTTTTCTTCTGCTTCCATTTTTGGAAAGATCTTCAGGTGAATAGGTGTTATTTCTACTCTGAAAGTTTGGTAGAGATGCCCAGGGAAGCTGTCTGTTCCTGAGCTCTTGTTTTTTGGGAGGTTTTTGATCACTACTTCAATCTCGTTACTGGATAATGGTCTATTCAGGTTCTACATTGCTTACTGGTTCAATTTTGGAATTTTATACTTTCCTAGGAATGCAGCCATTTCACCTAGGTTGCTTATCTTATTAGCATACAACTGTTTTTTTTTTTTAATTTTTAATTTCTTTAAGTGTAACATTATTCTTTGTTTTTCC
This sequence comes from Mustela nivalis, assembly GCF_964662115.1. Lineage (NCBI taxonomy): Eukaryota > Metazoa > Chordata > Mammalia > Carnivora > Mustelidae > Mustela > Mustela nivalis. Next base: position 24,352 of record NW_028135737.1, on the reverse strand, counting down.
ACCACGGTCAGTGATCTATGTAATCCCTACCCTCTCTCTTATACATACCAATCGCTTCTGCCAACCTCTCACCCCCCGCTCTTTCAAAGCCCTCATATTGTTTTTCAGAGTCCATAGTCTGATAGTATCATAGTCTTATAGAGGGCACGGATTGCATGAAGCACTGGGCGTGGTGAAAAAATAATGAATACTTTTTTTTCTGAGAAAATAAATTAATTTAATTTAAAAAAAAGATATGTCTCCAAAGGCAAAGGAAACAAAGCGAAAATGAACTTTGGAAATTCATCAAAATCAAAAGCTTCTGCACAGCAAAGGAAACATTCAAGAAAACAATGGTAAACGATGGAATGGGAGAAGATATTTTCAAACCATTTTTAAACTGGATTATTTGTATTTTGGGGTGTTAAATTGTAGCCATTCCACATATTTTGGACACTATCCCCATACTGCATAGGGTTTTATTTTTTTAATGAATATTTTCTCCCTTTCAGTATGTTGTCTTTTTTTTAAATTAAATATATTTATTTTCAGCATAACAGTATTCAATATTTTTTTTTACCACACCCAGTGCTCCATGCAGTCCGTGCCCTCTACAGTACCTACCACCTGATACCCCAACCTCCCACACCCTTATTACTTCTTCCTTGCTCTTCTGCTGTGTGGAAACTTTATTGTGTTACAGTCCCAGTTGTTTATTTTTGCCTTTATTTCCTTGCCTCAGGAAACAGTCTAGAAAATGTTTGCTTTGGTCCATGTCAGGAAGTTACGGTCTGTGCCCTCTTGGATTTTTATGGTTTCAGGTCTCCCACTGAGGTCTTGAAACTGTTTTGAACTTCTATGTCTGTTTGGCATAAGGAAGCAGAGTAATTGCATTCTTCTGTGCATAGCTGTCCAGTTTTCCCAACACTATAGAGACTGTTCTTTTCCTTTCTATATTCTTGCCTGCTTTGTGGAAGACTAATGGGCCACAGAATTGCGGGTTTATATCTGAGCTTCTATCCTGTTCCCTAGGTCACTGTGTGTATTTTTGTGCCAGTGCCATAGTTAGGATGATCACAGCTATGTAGTATAACTTGAAATATGGAATTGTGATTCCTCCAGCATTGTTTTTCTTCTCGACATTGCATTGGCTGTTCAGTATCTTTGGTGGTTCCATACAAATTTTTAGGAGTGTTTGCTTGACTTTTTTTTGTTTAACTTAATTCAATGAGCCAACTTATAGGACACCACTAGTGTTATAGGACACTATAACACTTATAGGACAACTTATAGGACACCAACTTATAGGACACCTTTAGTGTTCAATAATAGATCAAATGTGTATACTGCCCAGTGCTCATTGCATCATGGGTCCTCTTTAAGGCCTACCACCCAGTTGCCCCATCCCCCACACCACTGCCCTCCAGCAATCCTGAGTTGGTTTTTGTAATGAAGTGTCTCTCGTGGTTTTTCTCCCTCTCTGATGACTTCACATTCAGTTCCCCCCTTCCCCTCTGATCCTCTGTGGTGTTTCTTCTATTTTACATAGGTGAACCCATGTGACGCTTGCTTTTCTCTGATAGCCTTATTTCACTCAGCATAATACCCACCAGTTCCTTCCAGGTGGATGCGATGGTTAGTCTTCATCCTCTATGATGGATGAATAATATTCTATTGTAGATATGAACCACATCTTCTTTATCCATTCATCTGTACATGGACATCAGCGCTCTGTCCATAGTTTGGCTAGAGTGGATAATGCTATAATGAACACTGGGGGGGGGATGCCACTATTTTTCACTCAATCTGTATTTTTTTTCGATTTTATTTATTGACTTGACGGAGATAGAGAGAGATCACAAGCATGCAGAGAGGCAGGCAGAGGGATGGGGGGAAGCAGGCTCCCTTCTGAGCAGACAGCCTGATGTGGAGCTTGATCCCAGGACCCTGAGATCCTGAAGGCTTGACCCACTGAGCCACCCAGATGCCCCACAATCGGTATCTTTGGGTTAAATACCAAGCAGTGCAATTGCTGTGTTGTCTATTTTTAAGTTTGGGAAGAAACTCGATAACATGTGGCAGAGTGATTGTACGAGGGTGCATTGCCACCAGCAGTGTAAGAGTGTTCCCCTCTCACCATGTCCTCGCCAGCATTTGTTTTCCCTGCCTTGGTCATTTTAGCCATGCCAGCTGTTGTAAGGTGGTATCTCACTGTGGTTTTGATTTGTATTTTCCTGATGGCTATTGCTGTAGAACACTTTTTTTGTGTGTCTCTTGGTCACTTCTATGTCCTCTTAGTAGAAAGGTATGTTCGTGTTTTTGCCTATGTCTTCAGCTAGATTAGGGCTAGTCCCAGGATCATGGAAGGTGTGATCTGCTTAGGTATGGAGACCTTCAGAGACATCTGAATTGAAGGCCAGAGTTAAGGAGAGTATCAGGCCCAGGCTCTGTGTTCAGTCTGGTATGAAAATATAAATAAGCAGGGAATGGTTCAATATGTCATTCAGATTTCTCCTGCTCTAAGTCCTTTCTGCAGTTCCAAAGGGCATGATTTCTGACTTTGTTGTAGGATGAGACTGTGCTTCGCTCAGGTGTCCCCATTCCCTGGGGATTTGGAGCCAGGCCTCTGGGTATGGTCCTTTAGGAACCAAACGTAGGGTTAGGATTGGGGCCTAGGATCATGGCAGGTTCAACCTTCCAGCTGTGTGGCAAGACTCCCAGAGGGCTGAGTTGAGGGTGTGGTTGGTGTCCAACAGGCCATGGAATGTGGGGGTGGCCTCAGGTGGCCATGAAGATTTCTCCTGCTCTGAATCATTTTCGGGGTTCCAAATGCCATGGTTTCCTTCTGGGAGGCAGGCGGATTCCTCTGAAATTGTTCAGGATTCCCCAGTTCCTGGGACTGTGGCGCCGCCAGGTCTCTGAGGAAATACCCCTGGTAGACCACCCGAGGGTCAGGGTTGGGTTCAGGATTTAGGGTCATGGGTTAGGGTTAGGGTTGAGGGGTTTTCTAGGGTTAATATGTTTGACTTTAACACAAGATGCCCATGCTTAAATAAGACATTTTCTGAGAGTATTTTACATTGAGTAAATTTAGCATGTAACCCAAATAGTTATGGAGAAGAATGGAAGGTTCCAAAGCAACACTTAAGACAATATTTCCTGACATTTATGTTTTATCATCAAAATAATTAAAAATTGAATTGCTCTGTGACTCTTCTCACAGATGAATTTGCTGTCCCTGTCTTTCCAGTCTTGGCCAAAAGCATCTTCTCATTGGGCTTCCTTAATGGGCGTCTCTGAGTGGAATGGTTCTCTTAGACCTTAGCCTGCATTCCTTCCTATTGTTGGTTTGTTGATTATATCCTACACTCATTGGAAGCTCCCAGGTGGGACTAGAGCTATACATTTGCACTAAGTAGATACTCCATACATACTTACTAATTCAACAAGTATGGTTTTCTTTTTAATCAAAAATATCCATGTTTTATCAATGATTTTTTTAACCATTTCAGAATATATTTGGAGAAAACTATTGCTCCATGACTATACATCTGTCAAGGCTGTGGCTTCATTATGTTCTGTGTCATGTTTCCATGAGCTGACCAGAATGCTCATGACCCATGTATGAAGCTCAACTTCAAACCTTAGGGGTGATTTCTGTGAAACCACTGGGAGGTGTTTGGGAGGCTTACACTGCTGAACACCACATATCATGCAGGGCCAGATGGGACGTGAGAAACCTTTCTTTCCCCAGCTTTTACATTTTCCTCCACCTTCTGTCAGCATGTTGCTTTCCCACCAACTGTATCTTTGCAGCAAACTCTGAGATGGCCTATGGCTTGGGACTCCATTGACATCTCAGAGTCTCATTAGAACCAGTGTCAGAGGTTTCTGTGGCACTGACATGACCCTTGTTCCCAGAATAGGTCCCATAAAGAGTCCCATGAGAATCTGTGTGTCCAGCAAAGATATATAGGTGATTGCATCTCTAGCTGAAACCGCTCTGGGGGAACCTGATGGAGGCCATCTCCAGGCTCAGTCTGGCTCTTTCACTGATTTCCCTTATGACCTAGGAGAGTCATTTTATCGGAGTTTGAGGATCATCATTTCTTTTTTTTTTTTTAAGATTTTTTTACTAATTAGTTAGAGATTGAAACAGAGTGATCACAGGCAGATAGAATGGCAGGCAGAGGCAGAGAGAGAATCAGGCTCCTTGTCGAGCAAGTAGCCCAATGTGGGACTCGATCCCTGATGCTGGGAAGGCATTGCTGAGTGTTGTGATGTGGCTCCAGAGTCCCCAGTCTGGAGGGCTTGGAGGCCGGGCATCTTGGGATGGAAGCCTGAAAACCCAACCTAGGGTTAGAGTTGGGGCCTAGACACATGGCATGCCTGATCTCTCAGAACTGAGGAGGGCTCCCTGAAGGGCTGAGTTGAGGGCGGGCATCAGGCGGCAGATCAGTCTTGAAGTTTTGGGTCCATGGGGCTTAGATGCTGGTATTGCCCTCTGGGGGTATGCATGTTTCTCCCGCTCTGAGGTTTCTGTACAGCTCTAAATGGCACCATTTCTCCCTAGGTGGCCAGTGGAGTGCCTGCATGAGACTCAGGCATCTGCAATATGCAGGTCTTTGGTGCTTACCCTCTGCACAACACGCCTAGGGTAAGGATTAGGGCCTGCCGCATTACAGGCCCAATCTGCCAGCACTGAGTCTGGCTCCTCTCAGGGCTGAGTTGAGGCCATTTCTCCAGCCCTGTGGCGGAATCCGGCTTTATGGCTGGGGACTGCTGATGGTTGGGGGACATGCAGATTTCTCCTGCTCTGAGAGTTATGCACATCTCCTATGGGAACCGTTTCCTCCTGGGTAGCAGCCAGAGTCCTGGGGTGTGGCTCAGGTGTCCCCAATCTGAAGGGCTTGGGGGCCAGTTCTGTGGGGACAGAATTCTGAAAAGTCAACATAGGGTTAGGGCATGGGGCATGGCTGATCCAATCTTCTGGTGCTGAGGCAGCTCCCCTGACAGGCTGAGTTGAGGATGGGGGTCAAGTGGCATGTCAGACTCTGGATTTTTTTGTTGTGTGGGCCATCTGCATTGAGGGTGGCCTCAGGAATCCTTGTGGGTCTCTCACGGTCTGAGGGTTCAGGAAGGCTCCAAATGAAAGGGTTTCCATTCGATGCCAGACAGAGTCCTTAGGTGTGGCTCATGGTTCCTAATCTGGAGGGCTTGTTGGCAATGTCTCTGGGCACGGAAGCCTGAAAACACAAACTGGGGTTTGGGTTAGGACTTAGGAGTATCCAAACCCCATCTTCCAGCCCTGAGGTGAGAACCCTGGGGTTTGAGTCAAGCCCAGGAATCAGGAAACACGTCAGGCTGTGAGTTTGTGACTGGGGGTTGGTGCTGAGTTTGGGGATGTCCTCAGGGAGGCATGCAGGTTGCTCCATGTGGGTTGTTCCTAGGATTCTGTGTAGCTTAGAATGGCACGCTTTTCTTCTGGATTGCAGAAAGACTCGTGGGGTGTGATCTAGAGGTCCTAAATTGGAGGGGCAGTGCCAATGTGGCTTTAGACCTGTAGAGGGTTTGGGAGCTGCATTAGGAGTTCATGGAAGGCTCGGCAGTGCCGATTAACGCCACTGGAGGGAGAGGTGAACTGTGGTGCGAAAGTCCGTAATAAGGGTAGCAATGCTGCTTGCCACCACTGGAGGCACTGGAGGCAGTGCCGAGCTGCTGTGGGAAACATACCATAAGAGGAGACTGTGCAGTTTGCTGGCTCTGAGGGCAGTGGTGAGGTGCTGGGTGAGAAACCCTGAAACGTGAGTCACTGCAGCTTGTTTTTACAGGACGTAGTGCTGAGCTGAAGACTCTCTGTTTCCCCAGTCTCAAGAGTGGTGGTAACAACCGCTGGAGCCGGGCCCCTACTCAGCATTGTGAAACATTGCCCCAGGTTTGCTGGTAATGTGCTGTCAGGATAGTTCCGGAGGTTCCTCCTGGTGGGGGTCTGCAGCCAGGGAGAGCCAACCCCGTTTCATGATGCCTTTGGAACCGAGGACTTGAGTGTCTACTTAGAAGAGTCTATTTGCTTCTCTAAAAAGGACAAGGGCATTGGCCGGCTTGAGAAGGAAGTGAAAGAACACTTAAGGATCAAGCATGTGTCTCTCCTTCCTTCTCCCAGGAATCGGAGCAGGTGTGTAGGCTTTAGGTGGGAGGTGCCTACTTATCCGCACCTGACGACCCTTCTTCACTCTTGTTCCATGAGACGTGAAGTTTGGAAATCAGCGTCTGAATCCATCATGCAGCTTGTCCCAGGACGTCAGCATTCAGAGAAAAGAGCAGGCCGGTGGGGCACAGTGGCACATCCATGGCAGCATGGGAGGTAAAATTTCTCTTTCAGCCCAAACATCCTGGGTTTTCTCTCCTCTCCAATGGAGCCAAAAAGTCACATGAGCGCAGCTGTCAGAAATGGAGAGTGGGTGCTAGGGTTCCTGAGTTTCCTTGCAGGGAGCACCTGGCAGGGGATCTCATTTTCTCTGTTGGCTTCTGGCTTACACGGTATTTGGTACATCTCTTTCTAATCAAATCCCCTGGATTCAAAGGGGGAAGATGAGATGAACTTGGTGTGTGTTTGAAACATAGACCTCATTCCTTCATCTAACAGTGTTGATTCCATGGGTCCTAGGCTGTGGTGGAATGGCCAGCATCTAGAGTTAGGTGAATGTTTGTGGTCAGAGAGAAGCTTGGATGATGGCTTCTCCTTTGTCCATCATGATGTATCCTAAGGGATTCATGTTTTCTATCCAAAGAGTTCCAAGGAGGGCAGAGGGAAAATTCAAAAGGATTCCAAGGAGCCTTGGATGATTGAAAAGAGAAGCTTGGCTGTCTAGTTTCACTCGGTGGACCATTTAGAGAGTTGGGCATGGCATCCTTTCTCTGCAGTTTCATGGGTGGGTGAAGTCAGGAGAGTCTTTGGTAATTCCCCTGGATAGAGGCATTCTGATGGCCTCACAGGGCATGACATCAGGAACCCTGGGTTGAATTTCTGGGGTTGCTTGCTGGACGCTGGGTGAGTCATGTTATCCCCAAGGTTTTTTGTTTCCTCCTTAGGAAATTTCTGGCAGGGAATGTTCTGCTTCCAGAAAAACCCTCCTGCACTGTCAGTGGGCATGCGGGTTGTTGCAGCCACTCTAGAAAAGAGCATCGTGGTTCCTTTGAAAGCTAAGAACTGAACAACCCTAGAATCCAGCAGTTGCCCTCCTCGGTATCTCCCTATAAGGGAGGGTACACACTGTGATGAGCTCTGGGTGTTCTGTGCAGGTGAGGAATCACAAAATCCTACCGCTGAAGCAAAGGAATGAACACTGCATGGAAACATATTGGAACTGAAATAAAGGAAGGAAAGAAGAAGACCATGTTCTACTTCATGAAGAGCGAGGTAAAAATGGAGTGATTTTTCTTCTCCTTTTCTGTCAATGATCATTTTCAAAAACACTGTGGTGGGATACACTAGTTTCTGATTGCATAAGGAGCCCTCAGAAAGCTGCCAGGAAATGTTTAGACCTCAGAACATGTCCATGTTCCATTGATATGTTCCTTCCAGTTTGCAGGTACAATGGTAAGTGGAGAGAAATAGGGCAGAAGAGGAAAGGAGGTGCTGAACATTCAGGATGTAGCCTTCCCCTGTTTATTTCTTTTTAAAAAGATTTTATTTTTTATATATTTGGCAGAGATTACAAATAGGCAGAGAAGGGGGGGAAGGAAAGGAGGCTCTAGACTGATCAGAGAACCCGATGCAGGGCTCGATCCCAGGACCTTGGGATCATGACCTGTGCTTAAGTCAGAGGCTTTAACCCACTGAGTCACCCAGGCTCCCCATCCTTCCCCCTTTCTCAAGAAAGCCCTGGGCCAGTTTATGTTGAGAAGATGGAGAGGGGATCCCAGCTTTGCAGCAGGCAGGGTAGTTCCAGGTCTTCCTAGAGCTGACAGGGTTCACTGAGGAGTGCTGAGCTGTGGGTGTGACAGGTCCAAACTGCTGGTCCAGAGGCGGGATCTCTGAGGAGCTGCGTTGAAGATGGGGTTCAGGTGGCGTACGAGGCTAGGGGGGCTGAAGAACATAGGGGAGTACTCATGGGGACACACAGGTTTCTCTCTTTCTGACAGTTCCTTGCAGGTCCAAACAGACTGGTTTCCTTCTAGGTGGCAGGTGGACTCCTATGGTGTGACTCTAGGGTTCCCAACCCAGAGGGCTTGCTGGACAGACCCCTGTAGAAGGAAGCCTGAAAACGCAACTTAGGTTTAGGGTAATGGCCTTGGGGAATTGCAGCTCTGATCCACCAGCGCTGATTCAGATTCCCCTCAGGGTTGAGTTGAGGGAGCTCATCCTGCAGTGTGGCAGAATCGGGGTTTCTGGCCAGGGGGGCTACTGATGTTGAGAGTGTTTTAGAAGGGTGTGCATGTTTCTTCCTCTCTGAGGGCACTGCAGAGCTCTAAATGGCACAGTCTCCCCCCGCATGGCAGTTGGATTCTTGGGTTTTCACAGAGGGGTCCTTAATCTGGGGAGTTTGGGGGCCAGGTCTCTTGAATTGGAAGCCTGAAAACAGAAACTAGAGTTATGGTAGGGCGTCAGGGCAGGCAGGCTTGATCAGCTGGTGCTGAGGCAGGCTTTCCAGTGGGCTGACGTCAGGCTGGGCATCAGGCATATCAGATTCCAAGTTTGTGTCTAGGGAGGCTATAGAAACTGGGAGCATCCTCAGAGTGGCATGCAAGTTTCTCCCAGTCTGAGGGCTCTGCTGAGCTCCAAAGGGCACAGTTTCCTCATGTGTGTGGGGCGCAGCCCTGGGGTGTCACTGAGGCATGCTTTATGCCACTGCGAGTCTCACAGGTGCCCATCATCAGGCTTAGGGAAAAGGCCTCTGGACATGGAAGCCTGTACACCATCATAGGGTTAGTGTTAGGTCCTTTGGGCACGGCAGGCCCAATGTACTGGTGCTGATGCAGGCTCTTCACAGGACTGAGTCCAGGCCATACATCTGGAGGCACAGCAGAATCCGGTTTTATGGCCATAAGGCCTCTCATGTTGAGGGAGGCTTTAGGGGGGCTTGCAGGTTTCTCTCTGTCTGAGGGTTTGGTGCAGCCCAAACCACAAGAAGTTTGCCCACGTGGTCAGTGGAGTCACATGGTGTCACTCTGCTGTCCTTAATCTTGGGGATGTGGGAGCCAGGTCTCTTTGGATAGAAACCTAAAAACCCAAATTAGGGTTATGGTAAGGGCATAGGGTCATGGCAGGTCTGAACATTTCTTGCTGAGGTGGGGTCCCTGGTGTGCTGAGTTGAGAACAGGCACCAGGCAGGGGGTTAGATTCCGGGTTTGAGTCCAGGGGTTGAACAATGCCGGGTGTGGCCTTGGGGGGTCATGCAGATTTCATAGCTCTGAGGAATGTGTGCACCTCCCAATGGCACTACTGCACCCTAGGAACCAGGGGAGTGCCAGAGTGAGTCTCAGGCATCCCCAATCTGGGGGCTGTGGGTGCCAGGCCTCAGGGTATGGAAGCTTGTATATCCCACCTAGTGTTCGGGTTAAACCTAGGGACATGGCAGGCCCAATTTGGCAACGCTGAAATTGGCTCCCATCAAGGCAGAGTTTAGGACATTCATCTGGCCACCTGAAGAATCAAGGTTTGTCTCTGGGGGGCCACTGATGGTAGGAGTGGCTTTAGGGGGACATGCAGGTTTCTGCCCCTCTGAAGGTTCAGCGCAGCTCCAAGTGGCATGGGTTCCATCCATGTGGAGGGAAGATTACTGAGGTGTTGCTCAGGGGTCCTTAATTCAGGGGGCCTGGGGGTCAGGCCCCTTGGAATGGAAGCCCGAAAACCCAAAGAAAGGTTCGAGTTAGGGCCTTGGAACATTGCAGGCCATATATACTGAATCTGAGGGGGCCTGCCCACAGGGATGAATTGGGGACACACCTCTTCCATCACAAGTATATAGCTTTATGGCCAAGGAGGGGCGTGATGATCAGGGAAGCTTTATGGGTGCAAGCAGGTTTCACCCCCTTGGAGGGCATGACACAACTCCAATCAGCATGAATCCCTACCACGTGGCAGGTGGAGTGGTGGGGTGTCACTCAGACCTCCTTTATCCGAGGGGATTTGGGGCCAGGAGCCTTAGAATGGAAGCATGAATAATGAAACTACAGTTTATTTAGAGCCTAGGGGCATGGTATGTCAGATCTTCTGGGACCAAGGCAGTCACCCAGGGCTCAGTAGGGAGAGTCATTGGCCTTGCATCCACTGGCTTGTGGAGGGCTTTCCCCGAGTTCTTGCCAAGCTCACTGAGGACAGGATTCTAGAAAAGGCCGTGTTCAGGCAGACATGAGCTGCGCAAAGTGAGGTCTCCAGGGAATTTCCTGCCAATTCTCATGAGCATTCTACCTAAACCCATATGGTGAGAATAGGCTGGCATTAATGGGTTATTTGGACCACCCATCTCTGGTGGACTATAGTTGTTTCTTGCACAGTGCATGCGTAGCCATCAGGAAAACATGCAGAGACTATGCTGCTGATGGTGTGGAAAGGTCTTGTTGAGGGGAGGGCAGGCATGGGTCTCCACATACAATGGTTGACTCAGGCTCCAAAAGCCACGGTTTGCAAATAGGTGGCAAGAGGACTAATGGGGTGGGTTTCAGATTTCCTGCAGTGGAGGGTTCGAGAGACAGGACCCTGCGAAGGTAAGACTGAAAACTAGGTGAGGATTAGGACCAAGGAATAGGGGCATGGCAGACCCCATCTCCCAGCTCCAGGGAGGGAATCCATGGTTGCCAAGGAGCAGGAGGCATTGGCCTCATCTCCCACTGATTCATGGAGGGCTTTTTGGCAGGGTCCGAGTCATGACAACATGGGATCCTGGGCCAGGCCCAACAGGTGGCCCTGCAGACATGTGTCACCCGAATCGAGAACGCAGGGTGTTTTCCGGCCAAATCTCAAGAACGTTTTGCCCAAATCTGGATCAATTTGGGCAGAACACTCATCAGAATTGGCCGGGGTTGGGCAGCCCTGAGTGACCGTGGGCCCTTCCTCAGGTGGGGCATGTCGCAGTCATCCAGTAAAGGCACTGAGACGATGAGCGCCACTCAGGGGCCCTAGTGCAGGGGACATTTCCCGGAGCAGAATGAGGAAGAGGTTGTGGCATCCACCTCTGACTTTTCCAGCCACTGGGGCACTGATGCTTGGGAGTGGCCTCAGTGGGGGAATGAAGATTTCTCTGCCCCCAAGGCATTTCCAAAGTTCTAAAAGGCACTATTTCCACCTGGGTGGCAGGTGGATATGTGGCATGGAACTCAGGGTTTTCCAGTTGGAGGGCCCGAGGGAGAGGATCCTGGAAACAGAAGGCCAAGAAAGCAGGCAAGGGTTAATTCCTGGGCCACGGGGCTGTACCAGTCGAATTGGACAGTGCAATGGAGGGAACCTCCAGAGGTTAAGGAGCAGGAGGTGTCAGACTCAACTGAACCGGACTCACGGAGGGCTTTCTGGCCGGGTTCAGACGTAACATTCGGGATCCCAGGCCAGGCCCAGGCGGCAGCCCTGCAGACGTGTGGTGCCCAAAGCTTGTTTGCCGGGCATTTTCCGGCCAGTTCTCTCGAGCATTCTGCTCTAATTGGGATCGATTTGGGCAGAATATTCGTGAGAATTGGCCAGCGATAGGCAACCCTGCACATTGCCCCGTTCCCCATGGCTGAGGGCCATTTCTCGCTCAGGGCATGTCGCAGCCACCCAGAAAACGTGCAGAGACATAGCGACCCACCCGGGGGCCCCGGCAGAGGGGAGTGTTCCAGGAGTAAAGTTGAGGGAGTGTTTGTGGCGGGGCATCTGCACCCGACTCTTTGGGTGACTTGGGAGCCCAAGGATGGGTCTGGCCTCAGTGGAGGCAGGAATGTACTTCTCACTCATAGGCTTTTCTGCAGCTCCGAAAGGCACCTTGACATAGGATCTTAGGATGCTCGTGGCGCAGGACTCAGGCTTTCCCAGTTGGGGCACCGAGGGACAGGACCCAGGAAATGGAAGGTTGAGCAAGCAGGCGAGGGCTTGTGCTTGGGCATCAGGGCTGTCCCAGACCCATGGGCCAGCGCAAGGGAGGGTACCCCTGGAGGCTGAGGAGCAGGAAGCATCTGCTTGGCCTGTGCCAGACTCAGAAGACGTTCCAGCAGAGTTTGACGTGATGACTGGGGATGACGGCCGATACCTACAGGGCTGCCCTGCAGACTTTCGGCGCCCAAAGCGATTTAGGCGGGCCTTTTCCAGCCAATACTCACGAGCGTTCTGCCCAAACCAATCCCGGTTGGGCAGAATGCTCATGAAGATTGGCTGGTGTTGGATTGCCCTCTGGACCACCCTTCTCCCCGTGGCTGAGGGCCCTTTCTCGCTGGGGGCATGTCACGGCCACCAGGAAAATGCGCCGAGACAAGGCCCACCTGGGGGCCTTGGTGTAGGGGAGCGTTCCTGAAGCAGAGTTGAGGGACGGGTGGTGGCTGGGCTCATGATGCCAGGCCATGCCCAGGGAGCTGCCGTGCAGATGCGCGGTGCCCGAAGTGATTTGGCCTGGCATTTTCGGGCCAATTCTCACGAGCGTTCTGCCCAAACCAGGATGGGTTTGGACAGAATGCTCGTGAGAATTGGCTGGCATTGGGCAGCCCTGCAGACCACTCTACTCCACATGGCTGAGGGCCCTTTCTTGCTTGGGGCATGTCACAGTGACCCAGAAAACTTGCCGAGACGATGTGTCCCATCCGGGGGCACTGGCCCATGGGACCGTTCCTGGAGTAGAGTTGAGGGTTGCGGAGGTGTGGAACGGGACTCCTTGTTCCCCAGGTGGAGGCCCGGAGGGACAGCCCCCTGGAAACCAAATGCAGGGAGAGCAGGAGAGGTTTCATGCCCGGGCCTAGTGGCTGGACTAGCCCCATCGACAGCTCCAGGGAGGGTACCCCCGGAAGCTGAGGAGCAGGAGGCATCAGCGTCGCTGGAGCCTGCCATCTAGAGGGTTTTCTGGCGGGGTTCTGACATGACTGCTCGTGGTGCCCGGCAAGACCTGGGGGCGGCCCTGCCGACGTGTGGCGCCCAAAGTGATTTTGCCAGGTGTTTTCCAGCCAGTTCTCACAAGCGTTCTCTTGCTCTGAGGCTTGTCCGAAGAGCGGAAAGGCACCGTGTGCACTGGGGTGGGATAGAGAGGCGTGGCAGGAGACTCAGGGTTCCCCAGTTGGAGGCACCAAAGGACAGGTCCCTGGAAATGGAAGACTGAGGAAGCAGGCCAGGGTTCTTGTCCAGGCCTCTGCTCAGGCCGAGCCCCAACGGACAGTATCAGGGATGGGATATTCGGAGGATGAGGAGCAGGAGGCGATAGCTTCACCACAGACTGACTACCGGATGGCTTTCTGGCATGTTTCAGACAGGACAGCTTGCCATGCCAGGCAAGGACCAGGGGGAGGCCCTGCAGACGTGCTACACCTGAAGCCAGTTCACCGGCATGTTCCAGCCAATTCTCAGGAGCATTCTGCCTAAACTGATCCCGGCGTTGGGCAGCCCTGCGTAGTGAACTGCTCTCCAAGACCCAGGGCCCTTTCTCGCCCAGGGCATGTTGCGGCTGCCCAGAAATGGCACGGAAAATATGCAGCCCACCCGCGAGCGATGGCACAGTGGAGCGTTCCGGGAGCAGAGTTGAAGGACGGATGGCGGCCAGGCGTGGGCCTCCTTCTTTCAGGAAGATGGGGCGCCCAAGGATGGGGATAACCTCATATTGGGCACGCAGGTTTATCTCATTCCGAGGGTTGTCTGAAGCGCCGGGAGGCGCCGTTTGTGCCTGCGTGTTCGGGAGTTGCGTGGAGGCAAGACTCAGGGTTCCAGATATGGAGGCCACGAGGAACAGGACCCCGGAAGCAGAAGGCTGGGGATGCGAGCGAGCGTTCGATCCCGGGCTTCGTGATGGGACCGGACCCAGGGTATAGTGCCCGGGACGGGACCCCAGAGGCCGAGGATCCCCAGGCGTTGTCCTAGCCACAGTCCGTCTCACAGAGTGCTTCTTGGCGTGTTGCGGGAGCGGCACTCACAATGCCCAGCCATGTCCTGGGGGGGCGGCCCTACAGACGTGCGGCTCCCGAGATGACTTTGCTGGGCATTTTCTGGCCAATTCTCACGAGCATTCTACCCAAATCGAGATCGGTTTGGGCAGAACGCTTGTGATAATTGGACGGCACTGGGCAGCCCTGCGGACCACCCTGCTCTCCATCGCCCAGGGCCCTTTGTCGCCCCGGCATGTTGCGGCCGCCCGGAAATCAAACGGAAAAGACGTGGCTCGCACGGGGCCCCGGCGCAGTGGAGCGTTCCGGGAGCAGATTTGAGGGACAGATGGCGGCCATGTGTGCGCCTCCGTCTTTCGGGAAGATGGGGCGCCCAATGATGGGGATGACTTCATTTTGGGCCACACGTTTATCTCACTCCGAGGGTTTTCAGAAGATCCGGAAGGCATCATTGGCGCCTGCGTGGTTGGGAGATGCGTGGGTGCGGGACTCAGGCTTTCCGATTTTGGGTGATGAGGGACAGGACCCCGGAAGCAGAAGGCTGGGGAAGCGAGCGAGCGATCGATCCCGGTCTTTGTGATTGGCCCCGCCCCATGGTATAGCGCCAGGGATGGGACCCCCGCAGGCCGAGGATCCGCAGGCGTTGGTCTCGCCGCAGTTGGTCTCGCGCAGTGCCTATTGGCGGAGTTTGGGTGCGGGCAATCACAAAGCCTGGACAGGCCCCGGGAGGATGGCTCTGCAGAAATGCGGCGCCCGAGGAGTCTTCGCCGGGCATTTTCTGGCCAATTCTCACGAGCATTCTACCAAATCGAGATCGGTTTGGGCAGAGCGCTCCTGAGAATTGGACGGCATTGGGCAGCCCTGCGGACCGCCCTGCTCTCCATCGCCCAGGGCACTTTGTCTCTCCGGCATGTTGCGGTTGCCCGGAAATCGCACGGAAAAGAAGCGGCCCACCCGGGGGCGCCGGCGCAGTGAAGAGTTCTGGGAGAAGATTTGAGGGACAGATGGCGGCCGGGCGTGGGCCTCCGTCTTTCAGGAAGATGGGGCACCCAAGGATGGGGATAACCTCATATTGGGCACGCAGGTTTCTCTCACTCCGAGGGTTGTCCGAAGTTGCAGGAGGCGCCTTTTGTGCCTGCGTGGTGGGAGTTGCGTTGCGGCAAGACTCAGGTTTCCCGATATGGAGGCCAGGAGGAACAGGACCCCGGAAGCAGAAGGCTGGGAATGCGAGCCAGCGTTCGAACCCGGGCTTCAAGATGGGCCCGGACCCATTGTATAGCGCCAGGGACAGGACACCCACAGGCCAAGGACCCATAGGCGTTGTCCTCGCCACAGTCTGTCTCACTGAGTTCCTCTTGGTGGGGTGCGGGGGCGGGCAATCACAATGCCCAGCCAGGCCCCGGGGGGACGGCCCAGCAGACGTGCGGCGCCTGAGGTGACTTCACCGGGCGTTTTCTGGCCAATTCTCACAAGCGTTCTGCCCAAACCGAGATCGGTTTGGGCAGAACGCTTGTGAGAATTGGCCGGCCTTGGGCAGCCCTGCAGACCGCCCTGCTCTCCAGGGCCCAGGGCCCTTTCTCACCCAGGGCATGTTGCGGCTGCCCAGAAATCGCACGGGGTAGATGCGGCCCACACGGGGGCACCGGCGCAGTGGAGCGTTCCGGGAGCAGATTTGAAGGACTGATGGCGGCGGGGCATGCGCCTCCGTCTTTCGGGATGATGGGGCGCCCAAAGATGGAGATGACCTCATTTTGGGCACACAGGTTTCTCTCACTCCGAGGGTTGTCCGAAGCATCTGGAGGCGCCGTTGACGCCTGCGTGGTTGGGAGATGCGTGACGGCAAGACTCACGGTTCCTGATATGGAGGCCACGAGGAACAGGACCCTGGAAGCAGAAGGCTGGGGATGCGAGCAAGTGTTCAAGCCCGGGTTTCGTGATGGGCCCAGACCCATTGTATAGCGCCAGGGATGGGACCCCCGCAGGCGGAGGATCAGCAGGCGTTGGCCTCACCGCAGTCCATCTCACGGAGTGCCTCTTGGCGTGGTGCAGGAACGGGCACTCACAATGCCCGGCCAGGCCCCAGGGGGGGCCCTGCCGATGTGCAGCACCCGAAGAGACTTCGCCGGGCGTTTTCCTGCCAATTCTCACGAGCCTTCTGCCCAAACTGGGATCGTTTTGGGCAGAAGGCTCGTGAGAATTGGCCGGCGCTTGGCGGCCCTGCGGACCGCCCTGCTCTCCATGTCCCAGGGCCCTTTGTCGCCCCGGGCATGTGCGGCCGCCCGGTAATCGCACGGTAAAGACGCGGCCCAGGCGGGGCCTTGGGGCAGTGGAGCGTTCTGGGAGAGAGATGAAAGACGGGAGGCGGCAGTGCGTGCACCTCTGTCTTTGGAGAAGATGGTGTGCCCAAGGATTTGGATGACCTCATTATGGGCACGCAGGTTTATCTCACTCCGTGGGTTTTTCGAAGCACAGGAAGGTGCCGTTCGCGCCTGCGTGGCTGGGAGATGCGTGTCTGCTTGGCTCAGGGTGCCCGATAAGGAGGCCACGAGGGTCAGGACCAAGGAAGCAGAAGGCAGGGGAAGCGAGTGAGCGTTCGAGCCCGAGCTTCGTAATGGCCCAGCCCTTTGGTATAGAGCCAGAGTCGGGGCCCCCACAGGCCGAGGATCCCCAGGCGTTGTCCTCGCCAAAGTCCGTCTCACGGAGTGCCTCTTGGAGGGGTGCGGGAGCGGGCACTCACAATGCCCAGCCAGTCCCCGGGGGGGTTGCCCTGCAGAAGTGCGGCGACTGAGGCTAATACGCCGGGCGTTTTCTGGCCAATTCTCACGAGCGTTCTGCCCAAACCAGGATCGGTTTGGGCTGAACGTTCGTGAGAATTGGCCAGCGTTGGGCAGCCCTGCGGACTGCCCTGATCTCCAGGGCCCAAGGCCCTTTCTAGCCCAGGGCATGTTGTGGCCGCACGAATATCGCACGGAAACGACGCAGCCCACACGGGAGTGCTCCCGCAGTGGAGCGTTCTGGGAGCAGAGTGGAAGGATGGAAGGTGGCCGTGCGTGTGCCTCCGTCTTTCAGAAAGATGGGGCGCCAAATGATGGGGATGACCTCATTTAGGGCACGCAGGTTTTTCTCACTCCGAGGATTGTCCGACGCACCGGGAGGCGCCGTTGGCGCCTCCGTGGTTGGGACATGCGAGGATGTGAGACTCCGGGATCCCGATATGGAGGCCACGAGGAACAGTACCCCGGAAGCAGAAGGCTGGGGAAGCGAGAGAGCGCTCGAGCCTGGGCTTCGTGATGGGCCAAGATCCATGGTATATCGCCAGGGATGGGACCCCGCAGGCCGAGGATCCACTTGCGTTGTCCTCGCCACAGTCCGACTCACGGAGTGCCTCTAGTCGGGGTGAGTCAATGTGTACTCACGATGCCCAGCCAGGCCCCGGGGGGACGGCTCTGCAGACGTGCAGCGCCCGAGGTGACTTCGCCGGGCGTTTTCCGGCCAATTCTCACGAGCGTTCTGCCCAAACTGGGATTGGTTTGGGTTGGACGCTCGTGAGAATTGGCCGACGAAGGGCAGCCCTGCGGACCACCCTGCTCTCCAAGGTCCAGGTCACTTTCTCGCACAGGGCATGTTTCGGGCGCCTGGAAATTGCACGGAAAACACGCGGCCCACCCAGTGGAGCGTTCCTGGAGCAGATTTCAAGGACAGCTGGCGCCCGGGTGTGCGCCTCCATCTTTCAGGAAGATGGGGCGCCCAAGGATGGGGATGACCTCATTTTGCGCACTCAGGTTTATCTCATTCTGAGGGTTGTCTGAAGGGCCGGGAGACGCTGTTGGCGCTTGCGTGGTTGGGAGATGTGTGGTTGCCGGACACAGGGTTCCCAATATGGATGCCACGAGGACCAGAACCCTGGAAGCAGAAGGCTGGGGTAAAAAGCGAGCGTTTGAGCCCGGGCTTCGAAATGAGCCCGGCCCCATGGTTAGCGCCAGGGACGAACCCCCACAGGCCGAAGATCCACAGGCCTTGTACTACAAACAGTCGGACTCATGAAGTGCCTCTTGGCGTGGTGCGGGAGCGGGCACTCACAATACCCAGCCAGGCCCCGGGGGGGCGGCCCTGCAGACATGCTGCGCCCGAGGTGATGTCGCCGGGCGTTTTCCAGCCAATTCTCACGAGCATTCTGCCAAAACCGGGATCGGTTTGGCCAGAACACTCGTGAGAATTGGCCGGCATTATGCAGTCCTGTGGAAGGCCCTGCTCTCCAAGGCCTAGGGCCCTTCATGCCCAGGGCATGTTGCGGCCGCCCGTAAATCTCACGGAAAAGATGCAGCCAACCCGGGTGTGGCGGAACAGTGGAGTGTTCCGGGAGCGGAGTTGAAGGACGGAGGGCGGCCGGGCGTGGTCCTCCGTCTTTTGGGAAGATGCGGCGCCCAAGTATGGGATAACATCATATTTGGCACGCAGTCTTATCTCATTCCGAAAGTTGTCAGATGCGACGGAGGCGACGATTGTGCCTGCGTGGTTGGGAGACATGTGGCTGCAGGACTCAGGTTTCCCGATAAGGAGGCCACGAGGAACAGGACCATGGAAGCAGAAGGCTGTGGAAGCCAGCGAGCGTTCGAGGCCGTGCTTCGTGATGGGCCCGAACCCATGGTATAGCACCAGGGAAGTGACCCCGCAGGCCCAATATCTGGAGGCTTTGTCCTCACCACAGTGCGTCTCACGGAGTGCCTCTTTTCGGGGTTCCCGTACAGGCACTCACAATGCCCGGCCAGGCACCGGGGTGCGACCCTGAAGACGTGCCGTGTCCGAGGTGTCTTCGCCGGGCGTTTTCCGGCCAATACTCATGAGCGTTCTGCCCAAACCGGGATCGGTTTGGGCAGAACGCTCGTAAGAATTGGCCGGAGTTGGGCAGCCCTGTGGACTTCCCTGCTCTCTGGGCCCAGGGTCCTTTCTCGCCCAGGGCATGTGGCGGCCGCCTGGAAATCGCACGGAAAAGACGCGGCCCACCCATGGGCGCCAACGCAGTGGAGCGTTCCGGGAGCAGAGTTGAAGGACGGATGGCGGCCGGGCGTGCGCCTCCGTCTTTCGGGAAGATGGGGCACCCAAAGATGGGGTTGACATCTTTTTGGCATGAAGGTTTATCTCACTCCGATGGTTTTCCGAAGCGCCGGGAGTCGCTGTTGGCGCCTTTGTGGTTGGGAGATGCGTGGCTGCGGGACTCAGGTTTCCCGATATGGAGGCCACGAGGATCTGGACCCCGGAGGCAGAAGGCTGGGGAAGCGAGCGAGCGTTGGAACCCGGGCTTCGTGATGGGCCCGGACCCATGGTATAGCGCCAGGGACGGGACCCCCGCAGGCCGAGTGTCCGCAGGCATTATCCTCACCGCAGTCCATCTCATGGAGTGCCTCTTGGCCGGGTGCGGGTGCAGGCAGTCACAATGCCCAGCCAGGCCCCGGGGGGAGGCCCTGTAGACGTGCGGCGCCCGAGGTGACTTCGCCGGGCGTTTTCCGACCAATTCTCACGAGCGTTCTGCCCAAACCGGAATCGGTTTGGGCAGAACGCTCGTGAGAATTGGCCGGCGTTGGGCAGCCCTGCGGACCGCCCTGCTCTCCAGGGCCCAGGGCCCTTTCTCGCCCAGGGCATGTTGCGGCCGCCCGGAAATCGCATGGAAAAGACGCGGCCCACCCAGGGGCGCCGGCGCAGTGGAGCGTTTCGGGAGCAGAGATGGACGGTTGTTCGCTGGGCGTGGGCCTCCGACTTTCGGGAAGATGGGGCGCCCAAGGATGGGGATGACCTCCTTTTGGGCTCACAGGTTTGTCTCACACTGAGGGTTGGCCAAAGCACCGGGAGGCTCCGTTGGCGCCTGCGTGGTTGGGAGATGAGTGGCTGCGGGACTCAGGGTTCCCGATCTGGAGGCCACGAGGAACAGGACCCCGGAAACAGAAGGCTGGGGAAGCGAGCGAGTGTTCGAGCCCGGGCTTCATGATGGGCCCGGACCCATGGTCTAGCGCCAGGGAGAGTAACTCAGCAGGCCGAGGATCCGCAGGCGTTGTCCTCATTCCAGTCCTTCTCACGGAGTGCCTCTTTTCGGGGTTCGGGAGCGGGCACTCACAATGCCCGGCCAGGCACCGCGGTTTAGCCCTGAAGACGTGCGGCGTCCGAGGTGACTTCTAAGGGTGTTTTCCGGCCTATTCTCACGAGCGTTCTGCCCAAACCGATTCCTGTTTGGGCAGAGCGCTCGTGAGAATTGGCCGGCGTTGGGCAGCCCTGCGGACCGCCCTGCTCTCCAGGGCCCAGGGCCATTTGTTCGCCCAGGGCATGTTGCGGCCGCCCGGAAATCGCACGGAAAAGACGCGGCACACCCAGGGGCCCCGGCACAGTGGAGCGTTCCGGGAGCAGAGTTGAAGGACGGATGGCGGCCGGGCGTGCGCCTCCTACTTTCGGGAAGATGGCACGCCCAAGAAAGGGGATGACCTCATTTTGGGCACGAAGTTTGATCTAAATCTGAGGGTTTTTCGAAGCGCCGCGATTCGCAGTTGTCGCCTTCGTGGTTGGGAGATGCGTGGCTGCGGGACTCAGGTTTCCCGATATGGAGGCCACGAGGATCTGGACCCCGGAAGCAGAAGGCTGGGGAAGCGAGCGAGCGTTGGAACCCGGGATTCGTGATGGGCCCGGACCCATGTTATAGCGCCAGGGACGGGACCCCCGCAGGCCGAGGTTCTGCAGGCGTTGTCCTCGCTGCAGTCTGTCTCACGGAGTGCCTCATAGCGGGGTGCAGGAGCGGGCACTCACAATGCCCACCCGGGCACAGGGGGGGCGGCGCTGCACACGTGCGGCGCCCGAGGTAACTTCGCCGGGCGTTTTCCGGCCAATTCTCACGAGCGTTCTGCCCGAACCGGGATCGGTTCGGGCAGAACGCTCGTGAGAATTGGCCGGCATTGGGCAGCCCTGCGGACTTCCCTGCTCTCCAGGGCCCAGGACCTTTTCTCGCCCAGGGCATGTTGCGGCCGCCCGGAAATCGCACGGAAAAGACGCGGCACACCCAGGGGCCCCGGCACAGTGGAGCGTTCCGGGAGAAGATTTGAAGGACGGATGGCGGCTGGGCGTGCGCCTCCTACTTTCGGGAAGATGGCACGCCCACGAAAGGGGATGACCTCATTTTGGGCACGAAGTTTGATCTAACTCTGAGGGTTTTACGAAGCGCCGCGATTCGCAGTTGTTGCCTTCGTGGTTTGGAGATGCGTGGCTGCGGGACTCAGGTTTCCCGATATGGAGGCCACGAGGATCTGGACCCGGGAAGCAGAAGGCTGGGGAAGCGAGCGAGCGTTGGAACCCGGGCTTCGTGTTGGGCCCGGACCCATGGTATAGCGCCAGGGACGGGACCCCCGCAGGCCGAGGTTCTGCAGGCGTTGACCTCGCTGCAGTCTGTCTCACGGAGTGCCTCATGGCGGGGTGCGGGAGCGGGCACTCACAATGCCCACCCGGGCCCAGGATGGCGGCGCTGCACACGTGCGGCGCCCGAGGTGACTTCGACGGGCGTTTTCCTGCCAATTCTCACGAGCGTTCTGCCCAAACCGGGATCGGTTCGGGCAGAACGCTCGTGAGAATTGGCCGGCGTTAGAGCGCCAAGTGGACAGCCCTGCTCTCCGGGGCCCAGGGCCATTTCTTGCCCAGGGTATGTTGCGGCCACTCGGAAATCGCACGAAAAAGACGCGGCCCACCCGGGGGCCACCGGCGCAGTGGAGCGCTCCGGGAGCTGAGTGGAAGGATGGATGGCGCCGGGCGTTCGCCTCCGTCTTTCGTGAAGATGGGGCGCCAAAGTATAGTTTTGAGCTCATTTTTTCACAAGGTTTATCTCACTCCGAGGGTTATCCGAAGCACTGGGAGTGGCTATTGCCGCCTTCGTTGTTGGGAGATGTGTGGCTGCGGGACTCAAGGTTCCCGATATGGAGGCCACGAGGAACTGGACCCCGGAAGCAGAAGGCTGGGGAAGCGAGCGAGCATAGGAACCCGGGCTTCGTGATGGGTCCGGACCCTTGGTATAGCGCCAGGGACAGGACCCCCGCAGGCCGAGGATCTGCAGGCGTTGTCATCGCTGCAGTCTGTCTCACGGAGTGCCTCATGACGGGGTGCGGGAGCGGGCACTCACAATGCCCACCCGGACCCAGGGGGGTGGCGCTGCACACGTGCGGCGCCCGAGGTGACTTCGCCGGGCGTTTTCCGGCCAATTCTCACGAGCGTTCTGCCCGAACCGATCCCGGTTTGGGCAGAACGGTCGTGAGAATTGGCGGGCGTAGGGCAACCTGCAGACAGCCCTGCTCTCCATGGCCCGGGCCCTTTCTCGCCCAGGGCTTGTTGCTTCCGCCCGAAATGGCACGCAAAAGAAGCGGCCCACCTGGGCACGCCGGCGCAGTGGAGCGTTTCCGGAGCAGAGTTGAAGGACGGGTGGTGGCCTGGTGTGCGCCTCCGTCTTTCGGGTAGATCGGGCGGTCAAGGATGGGATGACCTCATTTTGGTCATACAGGTTTATCACACTCTGAGCGTTGTCTGAAGCACCAGGAGGCGCCGATGGAGACTGCGTGGTTGGGAGATGCGTGGCTGCGGGACTAAGGGTTTCCAATATGGAGGCCATGAGGGACAGGACCCCGGAGCAGAAGGTTGGGGAGGCAGGTGAGCCGTTCCAAACCGGACTTCGTGATGGGCCTGGCCCTATGGTAGAGCGCCAGGGATGGGACCCCCGCAGGTCGAGGATCCAGGGGCGTTGTCCTCGCTGCATTCATCTTGTGGATTGCCTCCTGGCGGTGACGGTTGCGGACACTCACAATGCCCTTCAAGGCCCCGGGGGTCGGCCCAGCAGACGTGCAGCGCCCGAATGACTTCGCCGGGCGTTTTCCGGCCAATTCTCACGAGCGTTCTGCCAAACCAGGACGCTCGTGAGAATTGGCCGGCGTAGGGCAGCCCTGCGGACAGCCCTGCTCTCCATGGCCCAGGGCCCTTTCTCGCCCAGGGCTTGTTGCTGCCGCCCCGAAATGGCACGGAAAAGAAGCGGCCCACCTGGGCACGCCGGCGCAATGGAGCGTTCCCGGAGCAGAGTTGAAGGACGGGTGGTGGCCTGGTGTGCGCCTCCGTCTTTCGGGTAGATCGGGCGGTCAAGGCTGGGATGACCTCATTTTGGTCATACAGGTTTATCACACTCTGAGCGTTGTCTGAAGCACCAGGAGGCGCCGATGAGAGACTGCGTGGTTGGGAGATGCGTGGCTGCGGACTAAGGGTTTCCAATATGGAGGCCATGAGGGACAGGACCCGGAAGCGGAAGGTTGGGGAAGCGGCGAGCGTTCCAGACCGGACTTTGTGATGGCCAGACCCCATGGTAGACCGCCAGGGATGGGACCCCCGCAGGTCGAGGATCCACGGGCGTTGTCCTCGCTGCATTCCATCTTGTGGAGTGCCTCCTGGCGGCGATCCGGTGCGGACACTCACAATGCCCTTCAAGGCCCCGTGGTGGGGCGGCCCAGCAGACGTGCAGCGCCCGAATGACTTCGCCAGGCGTTTTCCGGCCAATTCTCACGAGCGTTCTGCCCAAACCAGGATTGGTTTGGGCAGAACGCTCGTGAGAATTGGCCGGCGTAGGTCAGCCCTGCGGACAGCCCTCCTCCATGGCCCAGGGCCCTTTATCGCCCAGGGCCTTTCTCGCCACGGCTTGTTGCTGCCGCCCAGAAATGGCACGGAAAAGAAGCGGCCCAACTGGGCACGCCGGCGCAGTGGAGTGTTCCCGGCTCAGAGTTGAAGGACGGGTGGTGGACTGGTGTGCGCCTCCGTCTTTCGGGTAGATGGGGCGGCAAAGGATGTGGATGACCTCATTTTGGTGAACAGGTTTATCTCACTCTGAGGGTGGTCCGAAGCACCAGGGGACGCCGATGCAGACTGCGTGGTTGGGAGATGCGTGGCTGCGGGACTAAGGATTTCCAATATGGAGGCCAATGAGGGACAGGACCCCGGAAGCAGAAGGTTGGGGAGGCAGGTGAGCGTTCCAAACCGGACTTCGTGATGGCCTGGCCCTATGGTAGAGCGCCAGGGATGGGACCCCCGCAGGTCGAGGATCCACGGGCGTTGTCCTCGCTGCATTCCATCTTGTGGAGTGCCTCCTGGCGGTGATCGGTGCGGACACTCACAATGCCCTTCAAGTGCCCGGGTGGGTCGGCCAGCAGACGTGCAGCGCCAGAATGACTTCGCCGGGCGTTTTCCGGCCAATTCTCACGAGCGTTCTGCCCAAACCAGGATAGGTTAGGTGTGGTAGGTAGGGTTAGGGTTAGGGTTAGGGTGTTGT